>NW_010433242.1:0-5752 GCF_000710305.1 Buceros rhinoceros silvestris | reverse complement strand
GGGACAAACTTTTTAGCAGGGGCTGTTGGGACAGGATAAGGGCGATGGTTTAAACTAAAAGAGGGAGATTCAGACCAGAGAGAAGGAAGAACTTTTTTCCTCTGAGGGTGGTGAGACCCCAGGTTGCCCCGCCAGGAGGTGGCAGAAGCCCCATGCCTGGCACCATCCCAGGTCAGGTTGGCCCCTGGGGCTCTGAGCAACCTGCTGTGGTTGAAAATGCCTCTGCTCCCTGCAGGAGGTTGGGCTGGGTGAGCTGTGAAGGTCCCTTCCCACCAAACCATCCCGTGATTCTGGGATCCCACGACTCACTCCGGAAGGGCAGTCAGTGCCCCTCTGTAATGAGGAGACCAAAACCGGGCACAGCTCTAGGCTCCAGTGCCAAACAAAGGAGAAGGGTCACTCCTGGGCATTGGCGGGATTACCTGGCCTGTGACTGTCACTCTTGTCAGTCAGTTAGCTGTACCTGTTGGTAAGTTCCGTATGTACACACACATACATGATCTTGGGTATATAATAAAACGTTTATTATGGGCAAACTTTTAAATACGCCAGCATGGGGGGCAACTGTTACGAAGCATAAATGCCTTTAGAGTCTTGATTTCTTACTGAGTCTCATGTATTTTGTAAATAATTTTTTAATTTATGACTACTTTACGGTTTTAAAAGATAAACACTTCACTGTTACCTGTGTGGGGAGAGGCGTTGAACCAAAAAGCCTTGTAAGAGGAGGAAAACGGCAGGTTTTTAATAAATCAGTGGCCAAGAGAATGACAAAATGGAATATTTCTCATTCTAAATGCAGGCAGTTTTGTTTACTTTAACTACATGTTTGAAACTGGCAGTTAAGGCAGTTGCTGGCAATCTGATCTCAGCCCCTTCATGGCTCTAACTGCCTTGTTGGATCAGTATTTTCAGAAAATGGTAAAAGCTTTTCAGGGCGGGGACTTGGGGTGGCATCTCTCATCATTCAGCTCTGCCTCTGGATTTTCCTGTTTTACATTTCTTAAATAGACTTCTTAAAATTGATACAAAAGGGGTTTTAATGTAAAATTGAGACTTTGACGCATGATACTTAGGGACTTTTCTGGATGCCTGTAGGAGATGAACCTGCATTTTGAAAATAATTCTTCCTTTTCTGTTTAGAAATCCTGAAAGGTCACAGAATAGAGTTGCTTTTGCTCGACATTTTGCAGGTGTTATTTTGCTGTATGAAAACAGCTTTCCCTTTCAGGAAAGAAATACTTTTGCATTCAGTATTAAGGCCTGCCTCACTAACATTTGTCACTTAAATATCATGATAACAGACTTTTATGCTAATATAACACCATTTGGAAATAAACTTTCTGAATCGCCCTTTCAGTGTTCCTTTTTTGCATCTTTTTTGCATTTATAACAAGTCGCAGAGATCCAGAACTCTGTTTTATGGATCTCGTGAACTCTTGGTGTAACCAGGAACGGGCTGGCATGGGAACCGTTTGGCATGTGTTGCTTGTGTCTGCTCCAGGTGCAGAACCTACCTGTAGCTAGTCCTGCCTGACAGCCCCAGAGGGCACTTTGTAATAATTTATACTTTGACTACCGCTCTACTTCTGCTGTAAATGTTCAAGGTTAAGTGCCTCCCCCCCTCTAACCCTGTGTGTGAATCCAGGCTGGGCTAGCGTAAGGGGGGGAGATGAAAGACAGAGTGAAATGAACTCACTCTTCACTGTCCTTCTGGGAGCCAAATTATAAAATGGGTTATACCAGCGTGTATCGTCAGCTGAGTATAAAACAAAACAAGTGAGTTTCAATAAGCCTCACATGGTACAAAATTTACATTGGTTTTATAGTAGGTATTTTCTCACCTCATCCCTCAAACCGCCTTGCATTGCCATTTTAATTGTGGAACTTTCTTCATCAGTGATGAACCAGCTCAGTGTCTGTCTTCAAATTTTTAGCAAATTGCAAATCAGTCCAAGACACCTAGAGGCTTAAAAAAAAAAAAAAATCATTGGCAAAACCTGAGCGCAGCAACGGAGAAAGTTGTCTTTAGAGGAAGAGCTGAAGGCAGCAAGGAAGACTAAACCAGATAAATTCTTACACTGCCAGAGTGAGGGAGCAGAACGAATACAAACAGAGGGAGCTGAAGCAGCTGCAGTTACCAGGTTTAATAATTCTAATAGCAGAGCCTTCATATCTTCCATCTGTATCGGCAGGATGTGAGGAAGTGCTGTCGTGCGATGGAAAAGAACAAAATTGGAGACACTTTTCTTGGAGAGGATTCTTGTTACGGTAGATTGCTTCAGACAATGCAGCCTCACGCAATTCAGTTGTACACCAAAATCAATGAGTGTAAAAACACCAACAAGAACTAAAAGTAATCATATAAAACGGTACTGTACTGTAAAACCACCCAAAGCAATAGATACTGGGAAAAACACCACTACTCCATTTAAAAAAAAATCACTGTTGTCTACATAACAACGAGAAGGAAAATTCTATTTCTCACTTCTTATTTTTAATATTCACAGCATTCAGTGTTTGGCAATTAATTGTGCTCCCAGCTGTTACATTTCTTTCAGACCTTCCTTCAAGGTCTTCTCTTTGGTAAATGTCAACTCTCAGCAGCTCTGTGGGATTTATGGACGGCTGAACCTCTGCTCCCCCTTTTTTAGTCCATCCTTGCCAAAGTGTGGATTTGGACCAGCCGTGTGCCACCCTCACCTGTATTCCAGCCTGTCTTTCTTTTAGAATAAAATACCAGAAATATCTTATCCAAGTAAAGCAGCAAAATTATGTATATGTTGTATTTCAGATTTTGCCATCTTCTAGCCAATAGCAGGTCTGGCTGAAAAGGCGTTTCCTCCAATTCACTTGGCAAAAAAACCCGGGCAAATCCTTGAGTACTTAAATCAAATTGGTTTGGAAACAAAGGTACACTTTAGTGATTCTGACACAAATATCAGTCACGCCTTCATTTAAGCCATTGATTGTTGATTGTGGATAAACCAAAGGAGAAAGTTAAAAATACAGTGCTCATTATTTTACCGAGCTTTCACAATGACCCTTCAGTAAGAACCATCTAGTAATTGTTCACAGCATCTCTTCAGTTATGTTAACCTTGCCGTGGGGAAGGAGGTTGCGTGCCCTTGTGAGGTTGAGAGCTGTGCTGGTGGTGGCATGTGCCTCCGGTGGGGTCTCCCAAGCCACACAGGTCTCAGCTGAAGGGTCAGACAAAGTGTGTCCACAGGCAGGATGGGCTCACTAGCCTTCGGGCAGCCATCCTAGGAGAAGGACAACTCTGACTCCAAACCCGGGCAGATGGAGCTCATTTAGCCCTGTAAGGCATCCATCATCTCAGAGAAGGATACTCTAACCAAACCTACGACCCGAGGACTTCGCTGTCACCGTCCAAGCTCGCTAGGCCCTGGCAGATGAACCTCAGGTGTAAAGGGTGGAGCCAGTTCCGCGCACGCTGCGCCTCACCTAAAAAATCCACTGCGCAGACCTGAAGGGTGCACTCATCTCTTGCAGTGAGCGTGGGAAAAGCCCTTCCCAGATCTTCGTTCGCGAAGCCAAGCCATGATGATGATGATGATCATGATGAAGTTAAATATCGCATCAATATCCCTTTCAAAATCCCATGCCTTTTAATTCCTAGTTAGCTTCTGAGATAGGTAGTCTCAATGTATCCTCTTACTGAATTGAAATCCGATACAAGATTTTTGTTTGTAATTGGAGAAAAAAAAGCCCGTGGCCTCAAAACTTGTGAGCTGGATTACCAGCTTCTGATCTTCTCTTAAAAACACAGCGTATCCACTGAAATAGTCCGTGATCCGTGGTGCACAATCCGCAGCAAAGCACACCAGCGCTTTGAAAGGCCACAAATCTGTGAGTGTTCTCAGTGGGTTTACTTTAACAAATTCCAAACAAATACAGCTGCTTTAACTACTCTGTGAGAATGACAGAAAATGCACTCGTGGATTAATTACAAACTTTGTGTTGTTTCAGAGCTTCTGAAAAGGTCGTGGAAGGACAAAGGAGGCACAAGTGTAAGTCGTGTATCCGGTGGTGATGGCTGGAGTCAGACTCACTGGATCTGATCTCCTTCTGCAGTTTCTGGTACAGCGGTGTCAAAAAAGCCTCGCATGGGATCGGGGCATCTTTGTTGTGAGAGCTAGACAGAAGCAGATGGAGAAAAATGTTCCCAGCTTATAAGAGACAAAATACTTTGTGTCTAGTTTCACATATCCTTCGAAAGTCAGAAATACTTAAAATCTCCTCTTTCTTGGATGCCTCTTTGTGTCTGCCCCAGTCACCATCTCCTTTTTGGGGTGATCTGCTCACAACACAGACCACAGTTTCCACACGTGACTCCCATTCTCTGCAGTGTACCAACCACAAAGCGTGTCTGGCCCAAGCAGGCTCCTGAAGGCCAGTTAGTGAGGTGTCCTTTTCTCCTGTGTTTCAGAAAGTCCGTGCTCCATCACCGAGTGGAAAGCCTTAGGTTCCTTCCCTTGCTGGGGGGTGGATTTGGGGAACCCCCCAAGGTGCAAAGAGCAGGTTCACTGAGAAGTGGAAGCTCTGTGGTTAGATAGTATCATGACACAGCGAGGTAGTCCTGAATGCTTTCTTCCAATCTTTCTGCCTGTGAGATTGAGTTATAAACAAAAGAAAGGGAAAAAAATCTAGGCAAAGTGTGATCTTTCGTGCAGGGAACAAATCCTGTGCCCTGGTACACGTGAAGAAAACCCTTCCTTTTCACAGCCTAGCCCACTCCTAATGCATTGTAGGCACTGGCTCTTCAGGAAGAGAAGACAATCCTTAAATCCAAAGGCAAAATCTCACCTGTGTTTGCATACGGGACACGTACAACTGAGGTGTAAGCACCGTGAATGCAATCTCGTGTGACAGTGGTTTATGTATATATCTACACATGCTAGCTAAGAACCTTGGCTAACTAAAATGACCATTTCTTCCTGCTATGACGAGTTGTAAACTTTCAGCTCTAACTTGATGGAATGAGAAGGTCTTCATCAAATGCCTTGTAATGAATAGGTCTTCCATTTATAACTGCCTTTCCCATATCAAACCCATTAGGAGAGAAAAACCAGCAATTATTTATAATAACTTTATTACGTATAATTTCCACCTGTCTTTGAAAGCTCCGCCTGCTGTTTTCAGGCTGTGCATATTAAACAGAAGTGCTTACACTTGACCTTGCTCTTGATCCACTCTTGGTGTGAGGCAGCGCCTTTCTTCTTTGAAAGATCGGTAAAATTTGTGTCCACAGTAATGATACTGTACTTGCTATTAACGTTCTTTTATCTGGTAAATTACTTACACTGATTATGTCGAAGGCTGTTCTATGTGCTGTTGATAATGCAGGTCTATGATTTGGATGTAATATGTCATTCTTCAGTTAGGACAAGACTGAAAGGAGATGACAGCTTGCTGTAAGACATGCAAGAATCAGGTCCTGGCCACGTGCGGTCAGGAAAGGATCCGTGGTAGTATTTGCAGCAGGAAGTCTGTTCAGCCTTGTCATCCTGGCTAGATTTCAGCTTCAGTAATTATTCTGTCTAAATCTTCCTGCATTTCCAAATGGGCGATTATGGTATTTTAATTTATTTCATGCCTCAGATTCATTGGAGTGCATTAGCATAGATAACCTCCATCCTATATGGCATTGGAGAAGTAACAAACAGTAAACGTTATCCAACTTCCTTCTCTTAACAAACAGTTAAAAACAGACTGAGTTAGTCTTGGCTTT
>NW_010433241.1:89878-92480 GCF_000710305.1 Buceros rhinoceros silvestris | reverse complement strand
CCGCTGGTGGTCCGCAGCGCGCCGCCCCGCTCGCTGCGGTTCGCCGGGCGGGCAGCGCCGCTCTGCCGCTCTGCCTGGCGGTGGTTTAGCGGAGCGGCAGCACAGGGGAGGGGAAATAGCTCTACCCCCAGATGCTGATCTTAAAGATTGTGCCCCGTTCTCCTGAAGGGAAGGGGCGCGGAAACCGTTGTTGGGGGTGATGCGCAGGCGGTGCGCAGCTCCGCTCGGCACGGACGGTGCGCTCCGTGGGGAGACTGGGGGGTCCTGAACGCAGAGAGGTGCGTGCCTGCGGAGCGGCAGCACAGGGGAGGGGAAATAGCTCTACCCCCAGATGCTGATCTTAAAGATTGTGCCCCGTTCTCCTGAAGGGAAGGGGCGCGGAAACCGTTGTTGGGGGTGATGCGCAGGCGGTGCGCAGCTCCGCTCGGCACGGACGGTGCGCTCCGTGGGGAGACTGGGGGGTCCTGAACGCAGAGAGGTGCGTGACTGACTCTGTTTGGGCACGGAGCCGGGAAAACCCCCTGTTTTCTCAGATAGCCGCCTGCCTCCTGTTGCCTGGTGGCTTGGCTGCAGTCTACCGAGCAGACTCCCTGGTTACTCGGAGTTGCTTTGGTGAAAACTTACAGTTTACAAAGGGGAAAAGGGTTATGATAGAGTAAAATCTTCTTGAAAGTAAAAATAGAGAAACTGTTGTCCTTGTTAACGCAGCACTGTCAGGCAGTAGCTGAGCACATAGTGGTGTGTCTGGTGGAGTTCGGCTTTGAAACAGACAGTGCTTGGGGAATGCAGGTACATGGGGCGGGAGCTAAAGACAGAGCTGATAGATGTACTGCCAAATGTTTCTAAAAACAGTATTTACAAAATAGTCTGTTCTCCAGAAAACATAACAAATACATTGTTTGCACCTTGTAGTGTTGGGGGCACGTGGTTTATCCGTGGGTTTTCAAACGCTTAGGGTGTGTTTGGAGTTGCCCTTTTGCCCTGCGCTGGTGGAGCGACATCTCCAAGCTTGGTTGTTAACCTGCTGCTTTCACGAGTAATTGCCGGGTTGAGAAATGCCCAAGCTGGATCCAGACATGATGCTAACTGAATCCAGGTGGGTTTGGGTGGAGTTGAGGTGGCTTTGTGGTGGCAGGCTGTGCCCTGCACTGGAGAGGTGATGAGACCAACCTGTAGAGCCTTTAGTCCCCCAATGTGTTTCACCTGTGCAGAGCAGGGTTGTCCTTACCCTGATGTAACCTAATAGACTATGTGAAATTCATGTGTGCTTCAGAACTTGAACCCTTCCAGACTGCCTTCACCAGTGTGCAGAACTAATGAGATTAAAGATTCAGGTCAAATCGGATGGGGCAATTTATTTTTGGACTAGATCGTCCTGTATTACCACCTAGAGTTGTAAATAGGTTGTCCTGGTTCTGCCTCCTTTGCCACAATATTGTAATTTTGTATTATGAATTACAAAATGCTATTAATGTAGGAGAAAAAGCTTAAAGGAAATTACTGGAATTTATCTGATGGAATTTTGACTTCTTTCTCTGTAGTACTTAGAGTAAGTGTTTATCTCGGTCTCTCTGGATACATTATTTTGCATTTTCAGATGTAGTATCTTTCTCCACTGGTCTTTGAGGTGGTCTTGGTTTGTTTTTAACATTCTCTGATCCTCTTCCTGCAAGTGTGTGCTGATACTCTTTGGTGACCGCCCTGCTGTCTGTTTACTCCGTGCAACCCGTGGGCTTTAGGAAGATCCTGAATGAACCCCCATGCAATGGCTGCGCACCCTGAGTTTAGGGACTGGGTGTGCTGAGGTTGCTCGGGGACCTGCCTAAGTGACCTGGCGGCTGAAGTTGCGTGGGTAGTATGAGAGGGATGCGAGGATTGTCGTTCCCTCCTTGGTTTCAGGCTTCCCTTTAAGCGTGGGCTGTAACAAGAAGCTCCTCTCTGGTGAAATGTGAGGTGAGCTCTGTGGATGGGTTTCCTGAATCAGGTGCTTCATTGACCCGCAAACATCTTGCAGTTCTGAGGGGAAAACCTGAGTGTTTCTTAACTGCTGTCTTAAGCGACTGTAATTGAGCTTTAAAGTTTTGAGGCTCTGATGTAGAGGCAATGTTCCGTGTCTTTTCTGTACCCTTAGAAATGATGGCGGATGACTTAGAAAAATTCATTGAAGAGCAGAAGGCCAAGCTGGCACAGGATAAGAACAAACTTGAAAATGATCCGCCTTACATGGAAATGAGGGTAAGAGTATCCAACAGTTTCCCTGAATTTAAACACTTCTGGTACTCGGTCTTGATTTGAGCTTGTTTTTGCTCTGCTCCTACAACAGTACGTGTTGTCAGAGTGTATCTTAAAGGTCTATCTATTCAAAGTGATTCCCAACTTTAACACTTCATAGCTGCATTTCTGCAGCGATTGAAAACCCTGGTGACGTTTGTCACCAGCTGTACCCAGTAACGTTTGTAGTTTGGGTGTGGGAATGGTCGTTGTTCCTTCGCCCTTCCCTGGGGACAGCCTGGCGAGGGTGTGCTGGCTGCCCGCTCAGAGCACGGCTCTCGGGGTGGGGATGGCGGCTGCGAACAGCCTCGGCATTGCTGCTACAGAAACC
>NW_010433241.1:74168-89737 GCF_000710305.1 Buceros rhinoceros silvestris | reverse complement strand
AGGCGAATTTCTTAATCCAGTCAATTAACAAAATCTGTTCTCATCACAGCTTTCCTATTAGAAATTTTAGTAGCTAATTCTAAAGCTTTTGTAGTTCACAGATCACTGTTAAGTTGTTCAGTAGTGCCAGTGCCTGGCAAAAAGCTATATCTAAATAATTCAAGCTAGCTGAGTGCTGTGGTAACTAAATAAAGTCCTCAGTAAAAAAAAAAAAAAAAGTTTTGATGGGTCTGCTTGATTTACAAAGCCCCGGACAGCTGGAGCTTTTACCAGCACTTACAACATGGAGCTTTCACTCCCGGTTTTGTTTCATCAGAGGGTTGTGAGGGTTCATCTCTCCCCTCTGTGGGTAACACAGGTATTTTAACCTAGCTGTAATAGCTGTTTCCAGAAGGAGTTACTAATCCACTCCAGAAAGTTAATTCTTAGGGGAGGGTGAGGAATTGGGCGGCTTTAGTTTTTGCCTCTGCTCAGAGCTAGTTCAAAGAGCAGGCACCTGTTTCCACCTGTGCTGGGTGCAGCTGGGCTGGGTGGCGAGGCCGTGGTTACGGGGAACTGGCGGGGTCCCTTGGGCAGTTCAAAGAGCAGGCACCTGTTTCCACCTGTGCTGGGTGCAGCTGGGCTGGGTGGCGAGGCCGTGGTTACGGGGAACTGGCGGGTTCCCTGTGCTACCCTGGGATCCTGCCGCCGTTCCCAGCAGGGTGCAGCACATCAAGTCAGCCCCCACGGAGAGGCTGTGAGTAAACAGTGAACCCAGCAGGGGTTGTGACAGGCGGAGTATGACAGGAATCCAACACGGACTGTCACCGTATTTCGTTACGTGAAGTATACTGAGCGTGGGGAACTAGTAACCCCTGTGTCGCTGTTTGGTAGTGGCAGTGATGCGTGTCGCTGGCTTCATGCTGTAATCCAGCATCACAGTCGATCTCCAGTGCTGCTGATGTCGTTTGTATATGTGATATTTCTTTTTCTTGGGGACACCAAAGTGTCTTGTGTTGCTTTCAGAATAAGGAATCCGAGAAGCTTTCCGAGAGTAGCAGGGTGTTAATCTCCATGGCTAAAGAAAACATACCTCCAAACAGGCAACGCAACGGTCTGTTGGGTACAGTATCGACTTTTTATATGTCTTCTAGAGCAAATTAGCATTTAATTACCTTGAGAATTTTTGGAGGGAAGTTTATTGCTTTGGATTGTATTCACTATTCAGTGGCACTAAACTTTCAGGTGCCTATGGCATGAGCTTACCTCTTGGAGAAGAATATGAACGAAAAAAACATAAACTGAAAGAGGAGCGGCGCCAGGACTACAGACGCTATCTTTCCCAGGTAAAGCTCCTCGGCCGGTTGCCCGGGTTCAGTGGGTCTGTAGATATGACTCTTGTTTTAACTGAGCAGACGAGCGCCATCGGTGGAAAGTCTGCCTGAGGTGGCATTCGTTATGAGCAATGGCTGGTTTGAAGACTCAAAAGTGATTTCAAAAGGTCACCTTGAGAAAGGGTGATATATATTTTAGGCTTCTGCATGTCTCATTGCATGAGACTCCTCATTACTTAGTACATTTTATTATGAATACTTTTATTATTGTCTCTAATTCTTCCTTAGTTTGTGTTTAAGAATTTAGAATACAATCGGTTACTTAGTGCTTATGTGCGCTGTGGTCTGTAATTCGGGTAGGAACGTTGCTGTGCTCAGTGTGACTCCATCTGACAGCTGCTTTTCCAGTTTAGAAACAAGCCTTTGATGCTGTGCTTAGCATGATTTGTTAAACAGCACAGTAAATTTAAAATTGAAATTGGATATATGAAATGTCATCATAGGACTGTTCTGTATCCTTTCTTAGGCAGAAAAAATCGGGAACCAAGTAATTTCTGTTGTCTGAAAACACTTGTTATTGGTGTCTTCAGTTCTTAAAATGAAGGAAGGGATTCGCTTTAGAAAAAGAAGTCCTTTTTAAGTTGAATATTTTTCAATGAAAGACTCTTTTTGAATAGTAACTTTTCCCTGACTTTTAGGGTATTTCACAGGCAAAAAGAAAGGTAGGGTGCCTGCAATATAACTTTTTTCTTCAAGTGAGTTGCCTTTCCCTTCGTTTGAAAGCTTTGTGCTCTTTGAATTTACAAAATCATTATTTTTTTGCGCTCTGTTTGTGCATGCTGTAGTAATTATCTGTGATTAAAGCATTGTTTGCCTTGTGCCACGTGATTGCTTGTATTTATTATTTTCATTAATAAGATTTTAAAATGCTTGTTGATTTATTTTTTTCTTGCAATTGCTATTGTGGCTGTCTAGTGCTGACTCTACAAAAGTTTATTTTCATAGCCATTTACTTCCAGGCTTATCAGTTCCGTAGAGGTTATGAGGTCAGGTTTGTTTTGCCTTCGTATACACACCTGATAAAGCTGGGATAAAACTGTAAGCTCCGAAATACTGTGTCACTGGAACCAGCTGGGGCTTTTTCCTTCCCTGTCACTGCAATCTCCTCAGCGGGGAGCAGCAGAGCCAGTTATTCAGTGTCAGAGTGCACAGATACAAGTACCGACAGTTAAAAATAACCCGAGAGGCGCGTTGTGGTAAGCGTCGCAGAGGGTTCTGGTTATTGATATCATGCTGCTGCGTGTACATAACGGTCACGTTCACCGCTGCCAGCCAGGCGGTGCCGACTGGGCACCTGCCATGCAGGGCTGGGTGGTGGGTGGTACAGACACGCACCACCTGCTTGCTCTCGGCTCGGAGTCACTCCCGTGTGATACCAGTTACCTGTCTTGGTGTGCACCAGCAGCATTAACTGCTGCTTCACCTCCGGCCAAAACGATGCCTGTGTAGTTCTTGGTTAATCTTGAACTTCAGATTATTTTCAAAGTTAGAATATTGCATTAAAACTCAGTGTGTCATAATTCTCGTGGTAGTACCCAGAAATGTAATTTTTACACAGACTTACAGTGTTCGATTCTCAATGGAACTGTAGCTTTACAAATCGAGGCTTACGAGGTGGTTTTTTCACGTAGCACATGTTAGCTGCGTTGAGCTTGTAGGGCCTGAGGAAGGGATGGAATAGCTATCTCCGATTTCTTTCCCCCGCATACAGAGAGAGCGCGACTTGTAGCAGCTCTCATAGTGATGATGCTTTGGTGAATAACATGTTTAATCTGGTGTATGTAGAAAATGCATTTTCTGTATCAGCTTCTCATTTTCAGCAAATGCCTTTTCAAGGTCGGGGTGATCTCTACAGATGTGTTCCAAGTGTGAAAATAATTCCTTAATAACGAGGATTGTAATTTATTTACTACCTCCAGTTTAAATAACCGAGTTCTCCATATTAATCCAGTTGTCCCAGTGCTCGAATATTTGCATGGTTATTAAATCCCTTAAATCTTTTAGTGTGAAGTTGTGAAATGTAGTTGATAATGGTGTGGTTTCCACTGGAACAGGTAGAACTCTTACCTGTTGACGTGCCTCTAAGGTTTTAAGCTACATTGCAACACAGTGGAAGGAGACAGTGGCAGTGAGATCCCGCATCTTGCCCTTCCCCTCATCAGCCCGCGTCACACAGACAGGCGACCTTTTTGTTAGAGCTAACTGGCTGTATAAAATGCAGGTGATTGAGAATCTCCTGGGGACGCTTTCAGCACAGGAGGGATGTCTGAAGCCACTAGAGCTGGGAGCTAAGGACCTGCTCTGGCGCTGGTGTTTGGTTGGAATGGCCGATCCCTCATCTTGCTGCCCAGCCCAGTTCCCAGGCTGGGGCCAAGGTGGCTGTGTGGAGCCCCAGCGTGGTGGCTTTGGTGGGAAGTGGCTGACGGTCCGTAAGGAGTTACAGGATTTGGTGATGGGTCATTATCTGGAGAAGTTCAGGGACCTCTGGCGCAGAAAAGCGCAGTGAGATGCAGAGTGGTGGCCGCTCGTGCTGCCCTGCGTTCCCTCTCTTAAAGTAAGAGGAAGACACAGGTTCTCTGTGGCTAGAAAAAGCAGCAGAAGGCAGTATCCTGGAAAATTCCTCTGCGCTTGTCCGGACGCTTGTGCTTATGCCACTTGCTTACAGGAGAACTGAGTAATGGTAGGGTTTTTTTGAATAAAATGTTTTTAATGTACAGAGACTAACTTACGCAATGTTCAAAATAGCCTAACAGGGGAAAAACTGACAGACACCATAAAACTCGAGCTTAAAGCCCTTTACTGTCTGCATTCCTTCACCTCACTTTGTGTGCTCCAAGAACATCCTACATTTTCAACCCATGAAGGTTGTCTTCAGGCTTTATTCCACTGAATTGATCAGATTTGTTTCAAAAAATACAGTTCCTGCTAAGTACGATTTGGTATTTCAAAATACATTGAATGATTTTTTTATATAGAAAAATTACCTGACTTCTGGTGAAGTAGATCCGTACACTCGGGGATTGTCTCTTCCTATTGATGAGCGACGATCTGCCAAGGTAATTATCTGGGGGAAATTAAGTGGCGTATTACTTGAAAATGAATCTGCATGTTTAAACTCTTGTGGAAAATTATTTCCACTTAAGTGTTTTTGTTTGTTTGGGTTTTTTACATTGTTTGCAAATGAACATTTTTGGAGGTGTTCAGTAGAATGATTTTCAGTAAAGTCTTTAAAATTTATTGTTGTTTTAAAATTTTTGATCCTGAACTCTTTAATTTTTCGGTAAGTGTGTAATTCTGTACTGACACTGGTTTGAAGTTTGCTAGTTCTTGTTGTGGTGGTGTTCAGAAGTTCTCTTCAGCAATGAATATCAATCCAGTAAAGAGCATTGTTTTTCTTACGATTATAGATACACTTCCCTGACTTATTCTTCTTCTTACTGCAACCTGGGGGTAGCTTTTGAAGCAGCAGCCGGTGCTGTGTCGGTGGTAACGCTCTGATCGGCTCCTGTCAGAGCTGAAGGCAGGCTGCTTTCTGCTGGGCACAGTTTGCTCTGATGTCTGTGTGCGCGTCACCTGCCTGCTTACCCTTTTCTGGGTGAATTTGGGAATCTGGATAAAAGCTGATCTGGTATTTCACATCTTGCCGGTCTTTCTTTGAGGGTACAGATACTCATCTGTTTTATTTGGGAGGACTCACTCTCTGCGTTTAGCCCCTTTGATCTCTCAGAGGTTTCTTACCAGGTTTTGGTCTTGCTTTTGTGTGGTGGAGAGGGATACCTGCCGCCACACTCTCTCTGCTGTAGGAGGTTCATGGAGGTTAGAGTATGAAGATGCAGCTTGTATACATGGATTTTCTTCACCTCAGATCCCCTCCTCTGCACAGCGTGATTCTGTGAAAGCCTGAATCAGCCTTACAGGGGTCACCTCTCCTGCTCGCTCACCGGTGACCTTATTCCCAGATCCTTTCCTGTGTTTGCTTGCGAGCTGACCCTGGAAGTTCAGTGAGCAGAAACACTGCAATTTAGCAAGTATTTTTGCTGACTCAAGGAATGCCTTTGGTTGCTTGGTAGGACGGGTCAAACCCCAGCAGCGGTGCAAGGCAGAAAGAGAAACTGCATTGCTGGAGGAGGGCCGGGCTGTTGGGGCTCCTGGGGTTTTTTCTTTGGTTTTGGTTTTTTAACCTACATTGATTTGGAGTTGCATTGTCGCTCTGTGTTCGGGGCTGTGCTGTTGCTATGACCCAGCACACAACTTCTGCTGTGGAGCGCGCTGGTCTGGCCCTTGCTGTGCTTGCTTACTGTTCTGCCTCTCTTGTGCTGGCAATAATGTTTGGCCACATGAGGAGCCAGGTGAGAACTCAAAATAAGCAAAAGTTGCTGTTAGCAAAGCCCCAAACTCCAAATATATGAGTGTTTAAAAAAAAAAAAAAAAAAAGAAAAAGGAGGCAGCCAGAAGGAAAGCCCCAGGAAGGGAAAGGGACTCCTCCTCAGTGGCAGCATGTGTCTGTGCTGAATTTAGGTTAGTTTCAAGTTCTGGTGAGCTTTGGGTTAATCCTTGTGAGCACGTGTGCTGAAGCAGTGACAGATGAAGTACCTTCGACAATGGTGTGGAAACTAAAGGCGTGTCTGAGCTGGAAACGTCTGATGGTTTTGTATCATCGCAGCTCACAGTGTGGTTGGTGTCTCCTTTTTACCCATTTATTTATTGCTGCTGCAGAAGCAGGAAGCTGCCAGGAGATGTCACGCTGTGCCCTGCTCACGGCCAGCTGAGGGGAACCCTCATGTGGTGGCTTCCTCTGTTAGGTAGAACCTGTGGCCTCACAGCGTATCGACGTTTCTGCTGGGCATTTCGCCCCCTGTTCAAGACAAAGCTAATTTCTGAGCTTTGGAAATATCCCTCAGGCAGCTTCCATAGCTGTCTGCAGGTTTTATAGTGGCTCTGTCAGAAAAGCTACAGAGAAATTCTGGAGAAAACCCCAAACCCAGTTTTGGGGAGCGTTTATCTCATTTGTGAAACTGTTACTGGTGTCTCTATGGTGATGAAGGTATAAATTATTTTTCTTTGAAATTTGTTCATGGGAGAGTAACTTTATGTATAATGTTCAGATTTTTTTAATACCTCTGCTTTTTTATTGGAAAATACTGCAGTGGAGAGCAGGATTTGTAAGGTTGTAATTCTCTTTATTTGTACGATGCTTGGGATGAGGCAGCGCAGGAGATTCCCCGTGCTCTGACCGTGGTGTGCCAGTATCGGGAAATAAGGCCAATCAGAGCTTGCTTTGCCCAGAGGCTTCTGTATTTCCTGTTGGTTATTAGGCTGTTGGTGGACATCTGCTCCGTGTTTCTGGGTCCGGTTATAAACCTTGTCACCTGGCAGCGGCAGCTAGGACAGGGTGGATAGGTCACGTTTCCCTTAGCTTTCCTCACTTTCTTTTCCCATCGCCTGAACTGCTCATTTGAATTCGATAGTTCAAGTTTTATCCGAAGCTATAATCGTCTATTTGTTGTGCTGTTTAATTATGAGCAGGGCAAATCACAACTAACCTTGGCACACACACACACAATCGTGTGTTTAAAAATTGTCTGTGACCGCATCCGGATTGGAAATGAGATGGTGATTCCTAACTGTCAAAGGAGCGAGGCTTTGGGGTGCGTCTGGAATGGAGTTAGTGGGAGGAAACCTGACCGGTTTTAAGGTGGAAGTTGTTACTGGGGACTGGACTTCGTGCTTGAGAAGCTGAATTCTACCTCCAGATTAAGAGAAAAGCGCCATGTTCAAGAACGAGCAAAACCTCAAAGCAATTCCACCCTGTTTGTACACCTCGGAGAAGGGGGAGGGCAAGCACACAGCTCACATGTGTTCGTTCGATACCGTGGTTCTGTGGAGTTAAAAGCTACTCAGAAATGCAAAATTCTGATGCCCTTCTTAATGCCTGTTTTAGGAGAGACTGCGTCTTGAAAGGAACAGGGAGTACAATCAGTATCTCAGGGATAAAGAAGAATGGAATGAAAGGCTAAGGAAGCTAGGGAAGAAAAACTCGCAGGTAATACAGTTTTACTGGAGCTGGTGCGAAGAACATAAATGATCTTGTCAGTTGTTTTATCACGGACTAAGACATACAAAGTAAAACAGAATAAGCACAGAGTATCATTTAACTCCTGCTCCCCTCCTGCTTTCTCTCCAGTACCTGTTCAGGGATTGTTTGAAGAAACACAAAGCTAAGTTTACTTAATATGATTTGTTTATTTTCAGATCTTTTAATATTTTTTTTTCCCCATTAAACAGAATGAGGCGGACAGGAGTAAAAAAGCTGTTGCTGTTACTGGGCTTGAGCCCGAACTGCCTGCAGAAGGACAGCCCTGCAACGCGGGTGCAGAGCCGCCCAGGAAGGACGCCTGTACTTCCACCGAGGGTTATGAAGAGCTGCCATGTCAGAGGTGGCTGGTGGAAGACGGGTATCGTAGGTTAGATGATGAGGTTGGATTAAGAAGTCGGCTACTAAATAAAAGACCTGTTGAAGATTTGGATGTTCCCAGTCAAAGGCATCATGGATTTGCTAGTCGAGCTGTCATTTCTAGTAGGAAGCTCCACAGACTTGATGAGGATCGTGATTTTGGTAGAAGCTACTACAGAATGGACTATGATCCTGAGATCAGTGAAGAAGCGGACCCTAGATTTCAATGTGAAAGCACTTTTGACAGAAAAACTCCCCGGCTTGTTCATGCTGAAAGGTATTCCGTTTTCTCCTAATGTCTGCACTGCTTTTGTTGACAGCTGTGGTTTGCTGTTGTTGAAAGTTAGACGAGATCCCCATGTGAAAGCAGGATTTTGGTACTTTAAAAAGGAACTTTGCAGTAGTTTGTAGAAAAATACTTAAATTTTGGACCACTACCTGAGACTGTGCATCATGGGTGAGGGAGGAGAAGGGTGTTTTACGCAGACCATTTGGGAGGAAAACTGCTATTATGCACTGTTCATTGTTAAATAGTCTTAACTGATAAATCAGCTTGGTGACTTTAACAAAAACTGTTGATCTTTCTCTTCTAGCTCACTTATTTAAAAGGCAAAAAACCCCCTGTAACCTTTCCCACTGAATCCCTTGTTAGGCCAAATAACCACCTTTTTTTTTCTTTTTCTAGAATTAACACTTCTGGAAAAAACAGAAGCTAAATGGTACCCCTCTCAGCAGTGTTAAACATTGCAGTCATGCTGGTGGGCTGGTTAAATGATCTTTTGAGCTGTTGTTTCCAGGGGCAATTTTCTGGCTATTACTGCAAATTAATAACTGGGAAAAACAAACCCGGCAATGCTCTTCTGCAAAAGTGTCCTCTAAAGGGAATGAAGCCACGCGGCTGTTCCAGGCTCAAATGCCAGTGGAGTTAAAATAGCCTCTCTACAGAAACAGCTTTTGATATTCTTTCTCAGCCTTAAAAACAATCATGAGGAGCTGAGTAGCTCTGGAGAAAATGACGTGTCTGGAAGCGTTTGGCAGATGCGGGCTAAATAAAGGGGTTGTTTCAGACTGTGTGGTCCTTGTGCTCCTAAAAGCACGTGTTTATTCATACAGCGCTTCTGGAAGGCTAGCAAATGGAAACGGGTTAAACAGGGAGCAGGGACACGGTTCTCCATGTTCTGCTGAAGGGAGGCTCAGAGAAGAGAATGCAAAATGCAGAGACTGTCCATCCTGCGGTGTGGTATTGGTAGAAATGGCCAAAGGAGGTCTAGGGTGGGGTTGTCTTGTCCTACAGCTTTTCAGAAAGAGAGGTCCTGGAAGCTCGCCTGGGTGTCCAACAAGGATAACCAAAACCCAGCCACCTCTTTCAGAACGCGTTTGCTTCCCGTCAGAAACTAGATTCCTAAGGAGGAACGCTTTTGTTTGCTGCACTGAAGTTCTGTGCTTGCAGGTGGGCTGTGCCGGTCTGGAGAGGCGGGGGTTTGTCCCGGGCTCTCGGACAGGTTTCTGTTCTGGCAGCAGCACGTCCTCTGGCGTATTTCAACAAACAAACGGTGACAGAAAGTGAGAGGAAGCGCAGAAGGTTTTGGCTCTTAGGAGTGGAATGTCTTGGACCATCCAGGTCTGTCCCATAAACCGGGTGCAGCAGCTGCTTGGTTGCCTCGGGCCAGCGTGTCTGGGAGCAGCAGAGCAGATTGCTCAGTGTCAGAAAGATGATCTTGATCAGAGAAGAAGATTGTGTTCTGCTAAAAGGATGGGTGTCCTTCTTTCATGTTGTTCCTCTGGGTCGTTAAGATGCAAAATCAGCGTTTAATAATCTGCTTGCATCCTTTCTCCTTTTATTGGTTTTAGTTTAAATTACAGAGGTCTTTTTATCTGTTTACATAAAAGGCTAGAATGGGTTTTTCTGTGTTTGCCTAGGATTCTTTTTGTTTGCTTGACAGAAAGTCCATGGTGCTGTCCAGCTCTGGGAAATGCATAGCTTTGTTAGTCTCTGTTGGGTACTTTATTTTTAATTGAATACCCATTCTTGTCTTATTTTGTCAGGATAACTCGAAGCCCTCATTAAAGAGTAGTTAATTTGCCAGACAAAAAAAGTCTGTAAATTCAGCTACCCCAGATCTTTTCAGGAAAAGCTCCCTCGTGTCCATACAATATTTGGTGTCTTTGGAATTACGTGAAGTTTTAGTTGTGTTACCTCATAGGCAGACTCAAGCGTTAGCTCCTGGATTTTTGTATTCACCATGTTACCTGTCTGTCATCTCGATCAAAGCTCTCCCCTCTTTCAAGTGGTACCCGGTGCACGGTTAAGGGTGGGTTGTAGTTAAAGAAGCTTCTCCTATCTGACAGAGCCGTTCGGCAGGCTGGCCCGCTAGCGGTGTGCTGGAGCCCCTTGCAGCGTTTGGGGTGAAGAGCAGCCAGAGCCGGTTCAGTCAGTGCAGTGTGAACGCCGAACGCTCCTTAGCTCTGGCAGCTCTTACCCAGGCTCAGGGTGCGCGAAAGCAGGCTGGGGAACTGGCACCCCGGGCAGAGCTGCCTCGGCAGTGCCTGCAGAGCGAGTTATTTCTAGAAGAGAGGCGATGTTCTCAGCACTGGTTCTGCTGTCCAGGGTGCAGCGCGGCTGAGGAGCCCTTTGCCTGAAATGGCCAAGCCTGCCACTGTGGAGTGGATGTCTCCAGGCCAGCAGGGCTGAGCGTGTTCTCTCTCTTTAAGGCCCTATCTGGACGGAACAGTGCGAGATCCACCTGCAGACTACAAAGATGAGTTAAAAGAGAGAGCCCGTGCACAGCAGGTCCCAAGAACCAGAAATGCCAGGTGTGGTGTAGTCTGTGTGTTGGTTTGGTTTTTTAACTGCACTACAAAATCATGGTGGAAGGAAAACATTATGTGAGATCCATAAGGTGTTGTCTGATGGCCGATAGTTGTACTGCAGCCAGGATATTGTAGAATGAGAAAAAATGTGTTTCCTTTGAGAAGAGCTCTTGCAGCCTGTGTGCCAGTTTGGTTTGTGGAACAGCAGATCACCTGTTCTCCAGCTGAAGACTTGTAATGATCAGAATAACATGGAATCCTTTTTATGACAGTTCTAAAATTCCTTTTTTCTCCCCTTGCCTTCATTTTGCAAGTCCCGAGGTGGTCTCTGGGTGCGGCAGAAGCGAACGCTTCGCTTGTAGAACCCTTGCCCGGACCCTCGGCTGGCACCGCTCAGCCTGTCAGCACTGCCGCGGGGCTCGGCTGGGTCGGTGCTTGTGGTGGCTTCAGAAACCGCAGGCAGAGCAGAGCTCGGGGAAACCCCTTTTGCCAGGAGGTTTCTTCTGCTGGTGATGTTCGCTGGGGTTTCAGGAGAGCTCTTTGTCCTAACCGTCTCACACGGTGATGTAAGTGCGTCTGCCTCATTTCACACGGACTGCGAGAAAATTCACAACCTTGATCTCTCCCTTTTCTGTTTTGTCTGTGCCAGAAATCAGGTACAGATGAGTTCCTCAGCTAATGAACAGGCCAGGTCTGCTGCTGCCGCGCCGTATGCGACAGGCCTCGTTCTCGGTACGTATGTGACCTAACCGATGGCACGGAGTTAGCCTTTCTTTGCATGTTTTATTTTCCTTTGGGAATAATTAAAAAACAGAAAAATCAGCTTTTTGTGCTAGTTGTCCCCAAGGCTGGTATGTAAATGTTATTTATATAGAGAAAATAAAAGAAGAAAAACATGCTCCTTTCCCCCCTTAATGTAACAGGGCTGTCTAATCGGTTTTCAAGAGCCCAAGTTTCTTCTTAGATTTCATTGACAGTTTAAAGCTCAGATACACTCTCAAGTGTGTGAGGTTTTAGAATTTTTTTTTTTACGAAGTTTAGGAGAAATAACCTCTGTATCATTAAAGACATGACTGGGTATTGAATCTTAGTTGCAGAAAAATAGGCAATAGTACAGTTCACAGCCTTGTGCAAGAAATAATTCCCATCAGCTCTTACCACTGTAACGTAGCCACCGAGTTTAGCAGGGACCAGTATTTCTGAGCGTGGTGAGGAGAGCCCCTGCTGCAAACACAGCACTGCTGGCTAGATTCAGACGGGAAGGCGGCGAGAACCAAAGCGCGGCAGCAGTTCTGCAGGCGGGAGCTTTGGAGGCAAGCTGCGTTTGATGGGGAAAACCGAGCAACGCTTGTCAGGGATTTCCGTTTAACTGCCTGGTCTGCCGGGCTGCGTGCGGCAGGTCGGCTTTCCGGGGCTGGGTACCGGCAGCATCCCAGCAGCGATGCTGTAACGGTCAGGCTCCCTGCTCGGGTCAGTCATCTCGTCTGTAACAACCAGCGGGCACTAGGTGTGAGCTTGTGTTCCCCGCAGTCCTGTTCAGAGCAGGATGCGGTTCGCTGTGTTAAAACAGGAGACTTTTGGAACTGAGAAGCGGTTTCAGACTCCCCCGGATCAGTCCTCACAAACCGTGAGGTTATCTTGTGTGTTTTGGGCACTTTGCAGTCCCAGCACGCTAATGAAATAAATTCAGACTCTCCTGAATCGTGGGTTGGTTTTGTTGTTGTTTTTGTGGGGGCTTTTTTTGTTGTCGTTATTTTAGTTTCTTTGCAGCTTCCTTTACTGTTCAGGTCTGCTGCTCTGGAGATCCCCCCTGAGTTTGTGTGTGGAAGGTGGGAGTCCTTGTCTCAGGTGCACCCTGTAGAAAGTGGTGATGGCGTGGCCTCCTCGCTTATTGCGGGGAGCTGCCACAAGGGGAAAGCTGAAGTTCCGTGAAACCCCTGTGAGGTGTTACCACCGTTTACCTCCCCGTATCTGCCCACACTTTGCTCATTCTCAGTGGTCGTGGGAACCACCCGGAGAGTGGAGCAGCTCGCCTTCCTCCCCAGTTCTGGAGTCGGTGCAGACCCAGGTGTTCTTACGCCCTGACTGGGTTCTCTGCTGTGTTTGTGGTTAAACTGGCCGCACTGGGATGGGTTTGTCTGGTACCTTCTGTGTGTTTTGTGGAGCACTTACGTAAACGTGATCTTTTCCATTAGGTGGCCAGGACCGAGAACTTCTCCAACGGAAAAAAGAGAAGTACAGGCAAGAACTGATAGCACAGATAGCTGAGCAACAGCAGAATAAGAGACGGTAATGGAACGTTACTGGATTTTTGAGATAATAGCTGAAATTTAAAGAAATTTAATGAGTTCAGTGTGGTAAAAATAATTTTCATAACTAAGGGGATTCCCTCGAGCTAGGTGATATTGCATCCAATTAAACTCAGTGGTGTGAGAGCTTTAGTTTTTCATAAATAAATTTACCAACTTTCAAAGGAACTAAGGAACACCAAGAGTTTTTTTTAATTTTAAAGAAGTTACTTTTAGTTCCTTAAGTGTTAAAGAAGCTCTAACTGAAGTTCTCTCTTTTGCTGGTACAGGAGTGTCTAATTACTTTGCAAAATTAATCTTATTTTGCCCTCCAACTTAGGGAAGTGACCTTTCCCTTTGGAAGCCGTCTGGCTTACACAGAATAATAAATTACAAACATCTTGCTCACCCGTGAGTGGCCGCCTGCTGCGTGATAGATGGGTACACAAACCCACACAGTGCTGTCAGTGAAGGGACACGGAATTCACCAGTACGGTACTGGTGGCGGGGTCACTGTCACCGCAAACGGCATGTGCTGAACAGCCCCAAGCCCTGACGCTGCCGCGCAGTGCGCACTGCCGTACTCCCGACCACGCGTTTCCAGGTGTTTATTGTGTGCTCCGTAGTGTAAGGTGAACAAAGACTAAATCTGTAAGGAGTCCCGAAAGGCTGCAGTAAAATGCAGCGTGGTGGTTTGTCCGCTCAAGGTAGCTGGGTTTTTACTCGGTGGAGTAGATGATAGCCAGATCCTTCCTGAGAGTTCGCTCTGTTTACCAGTAATGCACAGTGTCCGTCATCCCTGGCTCCGGAAGGAATCGGGTGGAAGCGTGTCTTTGTTGCCCTGTGTTTTCAGAGCTATTTAACCGCAGAGCTGAGGGGTCTCTGCTTTGAAGGAATGAGGACAGTTGTTACTGCTTTCTGATTTGAGCCTTTTTTCCCCCCTTTTTTAAACCAAAACAGTGAGAAGCAACTTGAGCTCTTAGTTGCTGCTTCTGGAGCTCGAGACCCAGAAAAGGAGGTAAGGAACCAGGATTTTCTTTCATCAGTAGAGGGGTTTTCTTGTTATTACATGTATACTGTGGTTGCTCAGTGACAAGGCTCTGTAGGGCTTTTACAGAACGATAAAATGTTGTGGGTTTTTTCTGATGGGGCATTAGCACATACTAAAATTGAAGCTGGGGATGATAAGGCTGTAGCTCGGGGAGGCTGGAACACAGCAATACTTGAGCCATTTCTGGAGAGTTCAGTGGAGGCGAGAGCAGCTCCTGTCCTCTGGAGAACGAGGGTGAATGAATAGCTGCAAGATGCCGTTAGCCAGCCTGTGAGGCAGGAGGCTGAGAATGCCTGTAGGTAGGCGTCGAAGCTGAATCAAACTCCCTACTCCGAAATGGGGAGGGAGGGCACTGACGAGTGATCTGGCTGCTGGAAGGACCGTGGGGCTTGTCTCATCCCTTCTGCAGGCTGATCCAGCTCCGTTAGGTGGCAGAAATCTGAGTCTCTTTCGCCACCTCAGCTGAGAGAGGTCCGTGGGCTGACCAGGGATTCACGTGGCGAAAGGGAGGGGATGGGGGTACAGCTGGGGAGCCAGGCAGGAACAGAGGGGACGCGCAGCGGAGGATGCTGCTCTGTTGGCACAGTGGGCTGCGAGGGCAGTGTCAGCCTGCCCCAACTGGGTGGGCAGGAGCTCAGAGTGCCCCAGACACCCCTCAGCCACTGACAGGTGCCGCTGTAGGGACAGAGCGTTACCTGGAGCAAGGCCAGGGTGTGAATAGTGTTTTAAAACCATTAACTGAAGGCTTTCTGTTAAGTTGGGGAGAATTGCTCCATTGCTGGGCATCAGTCACTGTTAGCTTTATATTGCCTTTTGGGAGAGGTTCTAATTAGGTGGATTTCTTCATTAATTACGGGTTGGTTAAATGGTAATGCCTGATTAAGAGTCTGTGAACGCAGACTGTGGTATATACTGCCTGTTAAATTAAAACCATCCGCGGGCTGAGCCGAGTGCCACAGTCACGCCTGGAGTCGGCTGCAGAGCTGAAATCTGGGGTGCTTGGGGAGCAGCTGGCGTCAGGCTTTAGCGAGGAAGGCTGCTTGAAATGTTCTGCTGCTCTGACGCAGGGTTTGGAAAGACAGCTCACAGCCTGTGGACTGCTCTGTAATTCCCAGTGGCTGTAGCTCATGTCTGTTACCTGATTTCGTGTTCACGTCTAGAAATTTTGAAGTGTTTCAAGCAAATGTTCCTGTCTAGTAGATTGTGAGAATTTTAATCTTATCGCTGTAGTTGATGATTGGTGAGTTCTAACTGCCTTGTATATACTGTCTTGCAGCTAAGTGATGAGGAGGTAAACGTTTACTATTTTGCTGAAATACTTCTGTGTTGTAGGGTATATGGTTTTCTGTTAGACATTTAATATTTAGCTGGTTGCTGTTCTTACTTTGCATGTTACTTGAAGTACCACAGTGTTAGGACTAGTAAATTTGGAAACAATCTGTTGCGCTTGTACAATGTATGAGTGTTTTCTGGTCTCATACAGGCTCATTTAGACACCCTAGCAGCTGGTGTGAGGGCTTTCTGGGCGGGCCAGGGTAACTACACTAACTGACTTGCATGCCTTCACCTCACCTGCATGTTGCCTTTGACTT
>NW_010433241.1:71616-74036 GCF_000710305.1 Buceros rhinoceros silvestris | reverse complement strand
GAGGCTGCCAGTTACCAATAAACATTTGATACTCTTCTGACAAAAACTCCTCAATTTTGTAACGGTTGTGGTTGAAAAAATTTAATAATTAGAGGAATGAATTAATGTTATTGCAAGGAAATGTTTATTGGAAGAAGTCTCAGTATGTGTGTTTTAGTTCCTATTGATTATGAGCTATTTTAATCTTGGAGCAGGGGGAGGGATTGCAGGAACTTTTCCTGTGCATCATACGAGAATACTGGCAGCTGTAGATCGCCTGCACTACAGACACCTGGGGAAATAATTCTGTTTTCTGGACAATAACTAGAGCCACAGACTTCCTGAAACCTGCCATAGAGCTTGGTTTTTTGTAAATGTGTGATAAACGTGCTGGATTTCCTTGTAGTATCATGTTTCCAGTCATTCTGTGGGAGAAAAAAATGCAATTGCTAGAAATTTGAACAGCTAGCTGGGACCCAGCAAAGTGTTTAATGCAATGTGAGAGGAGGTTCAGAGTGTGTCCTAGTAATAGCAAGGCAAATGTTTTGGGTTTTTTCTCTCTGTTTTTCTATTATTATTTTCTTCCCTCTTCAGCCAAATAGACTGAAGCAGTTTGGCTTGACAGCGAGAGCTTCTGAAGGTGAAGTGCCTCCTGAAAGGCCCAGGGCGGCTTTCCAAACTCCGCTGGTGGTCCCTTCCGCCTCCCCCGCGAGACAAGACTTTCACAGAGGACTAGCCAGCACTCTTGGTGAAATAGCAGCTCCCAGGTGCTTCACCTCACGGTCATCTCGTGTATCCAGTCAGGTTGTTGTTAAGCATGTCATTGCTGCTGGGACAGAGCTCGTGCTGCTTCATCCTTCTCCCAGCAGCTACTGAAGGCTGAAATATTTTGACAATTACCAGCACAGGAAACTACTTTGCAGTGAACTAGAGCTTTAAGTTCTGTTTGTTCCCTGTTTGTGCAGAGCAGTGGGGGAGGCTGGATTGTCTGTGGAGCGATTGGCTCTGAGCCATGCCCCTGTAGAGCAGGGGTTGTGCTGGGGAAGTGGAGTCCCTGCTGGTGATGTTGAACCACGTTGTGAGGATGCCTGGGGACATGCCCGGCAGCGTCCCTGTTGTGAGGAGGCTGCGTGGCCAGTGACTGGGTCTCCAGGGCTGGGCTCAGGAGTGCAGTGGAGGAAGGGGCAGCTTCCACTGCCTGCTGCAGAGACCGACTGCTTGGAGGGGAGAGGCAGCTGCAGGCGTGTGGCTGACGCTGTGCTGTGCCGCTTGCCCTTTGACCAGAGCCTGGTCCTTGCCTCGTTCTGTTTGCTGTTACTGGTAGAACCAGTGAGTATCGTTAACTGAACCACTGGAAGAAGGTGTGCTTGTTTTCTGCTCCTGAGAGCTGTGGTGGCCCAGTGTGGTTCAGGGACTGCTCCCCAAGGGAAGTTAATTCCCCGCTGAGGCGTGTTGTGTCTCGTTCCTGCGCGGCACTAATGAGAGGTCTTGGGCTGAGAGAATTGAGAGTTTCTGTAGTGAACTCTCTCTCCCCTTTCTTCTCCTTTCTCTCTTCTGTTGATTATTTATTTTCAGTTTCATAACGAAACAAAAAGCTGTGTTCCTTTTTTCTTTCAGGCTTACACCGATGCCACCGCCTCCCCTGCCAGTGGTGATGGACAACCACAGAACACCTTATGATGATGCCTATTACTACTTTGGGGCCAGGAATCCTCTGGATCCCAATCTTGCCTATAGTAAGTTGATGGTTTTCAGTGGATTAGTTGTTAGTGATGCAGATGACTGCTCTGAATGTAGTTAACTGATGCCTGGATTAGAACTAGTACCAGTGATTTCGCCCCGTTTCTTAGCTGTGTTAATGAACAGTCGGCTTTTCTCAGTACTGGGTGTGACTGAAGTGGGTTTCTCCAGCTGCAAAAGGGGATGTGGCCTCCAGAAGTCTTGTTCATCGCTCAAACAAGCTCTAGTCTCACCCACTTACTGTTACTCCTCCCAGATAATTTTCACTATAGCTTTGATAATCAAACCATTATTTCCTAAAGTCGTTTAAGTGGTATTATAACTGGCTGTGCGTTCAGAGGGGCTCTCACGGCACAAGACAGGTTTGCAAAGCGTGAGGACAAGTGTTACATTAATCGAGTTATTTCTTCTTAGTAATTCATTGTGGAATATGTTAATGAAAACGTCTGTAAATTTTAACGGGATTTAGTGGAGTTCAAGCAACGGATCTGTACCTTGGTGTGGTATTTCTTGCTTTAGAGGGTGTTGAGGATTAGCTAAGTTTGTGGAAGATAAGAGTCCTGTTAAATTCTGCAGTCACGGGGTTTGAGCAGTGAGCTCTTACCACTCAAGTGATGGCAAATGTTTATATCTGAGCTTTCAAATTTACGATTTCTTTTTCTACTGTGTAGATGGGACAGGTATGGCAGGGATGAAGCCCA
>NW_010433241.1:61014-71539 GCF_000710305.1 Buceros rhinoceros silvestris | reverse complement strand
CAGGAATGCAGCCCACGCCTAGTCTGGATCCTCCTGTGGGCCAAGCCCCAGCAGAGCAATCTGTGTAAGTATTATTCATATGAGTTGTTTGTGTTTACTGTATTGATGAGCTTTTCATGCTGGGAGTATTTTCCTGACAACAGATACACCTTTGAAGTGAAGCGAGTTAAAGACAACTCTGAACTTCTAATTAAGAACTTGTTTAAACAATAATTCAGTGAACTCCCGTTTTTGTATGGATTTATGAGAATGTTTGAGATAAGCTGCCAGGCTGTGGAAAACAGCAGCTCTTAAATATTGCAGGCAGAGTTGGGTTCTTCTTTAATTTTTTTTTAAACCCCTCTGGACCCTATGACATTTTTCTTTTATATGTGTGGTTTTCTAATTCAGAGGTAACATTGGACAGAGGAATACAGGAGACAGACAAAGAAGCATAGGAGTATTTTCTGAAGAAAAAACAAAGCCTTCCAAAGAGGCAACATTATCTTATCAACAAGCATTACAACAGCAGGTACTGAGTGACAGAGCTTCTGACACTTTCTTCTTTTACTCGTTGACATACAATGATTATAACTGTAGTGCTCTTTCAAACATATTTAGTTTACAAGTAAAAAGCCTTCTTAACTCTGCCTTCATCACTTCCTTCCTCCTCTTCCTCTGACCCTGCCTTAGCCCCGTTGAGCTCCTCAGGTGGACAGCCTGCTCTTGCAGTTTTTGTCACAGGCAGAGAGAATGTTAAGACTGCCAGCAAGCAGATGAGTTCCAGCCATGGAGCGTTCTAGAATTATTTTCATAAACAGGAGAACCTTAAGACATAAGAATCTTAAAAGCAGCAAGCTGGATTGCTCTGACATCGCAGCTGAGAGTTTGCTGTTGAGTGTTATTGCTGTAACTCTTAGGAACAATCTGATTTCACTGAGTGTTCCGGGATCATTTGGATGCTAATTCACAAGCTCCCCTAATGCTGACTTCCTGTGTGTGAGGTGGTGTCTCGTCTCTTTTCAGCTTCCTTTTCGATAGACTGGACACATTTCCTGAGTCTCCTGTCTTCTAGAAGATGTCCCAGTCCCTCACTCATTTTAGTGGCCTTGTGCTGCTGCTCCTTGTGGGAGTCTGTATTTACAAAATGTACTTGATCATGATAAGGCATGTTATTTCAGAAGAGATTTTGCTAGAACCTGGTTCAGTGGCACTAATGTTTTCTTACCTTATTCCTGTATTTCTTCAGTGGAGGGAAATAATTGCTATAAAAATATTCCAGTCGTAATTGTGATTGTGCGCAGGGCTAAAGGAGAGGCTGCCACTTGAGGTCAAATTAAGAATAAAGTGAACGTTGCGATGAGTGTCTGCTGCTGCACCTAGGCTTCTCCAAAGGCATCTTCTCACTGTAGTCTTACGGAGTAAATTTCATCTTGCCGTAGGAGACACGGCGCAGTTTGATGTAGAGTTCTGGTGCTGCCACAGTAGTTATGCTGCTCACGGCTGGAAGCCAACAGGATGTTCTCTGCTGCTTTTCCTACAGGCAAACCTGCCTGACCGTTTTTTCTAGTCAGTCCCAGGGGCAGGATGGGTCTTTGTGCTGACTCATCTCTCTTACGACATTGTCTGACTAGTTGATAAAGGGCAGTGTTTATCTAATGCACAGACGGAACAAACCTAATTAAAAGTCATCAATGTATTTCAAATACATAAATAGAAGTGCAAGTTTTAAGAGATTTGAGAGAAAGATGGACTTTTTTTAACAGCTGCTCTCTTTGTAAATGCTACAGTAAACTATTAGAAGACTTAGTTATTTAAATTTAACCTGATTTTGAAGAACAGGAAGAAAAAACGCCTGAACAATTCTGCATTATTTGTATACATCGTCATGTGCTACTGTGGAAAACCATTTCCTGGATGCTTAGAATTGTGTAGCAGTCTGTTCGGGTGTTATTGTTAGGAGTCTGTCTGTATCTCGTGTCACCTCCAGTCAATATTCTGGTTAAACGAAGGACACTGGGTTGAGAGCAGCAAGCGCTGTAGTGTGGTGGAGTGTTGCCTGTTTAATTTCCAGGCAGCGCAAACTTCTGTATCAGCTGCTGCTCCAGAGATACGGCAGTCCAGGGCTGCTGAGCTGCTGCTGGTATCAGATGTGGACGTGTCTGGGTCTTGGAAGTCTCACAGAGCGCGTCTGCGTGTTCCTCTGTGGCTGTGCACCGCTGGACATGCCCGTTCTGACGAGGGCTCAGTGTGCTGCCTGCAGTATAGGGATCTGCTCGGCACAGGGGGGAGTGGGTGACGACAGCCTCCAGCTTGCTCCATTGCCTCGTCATTAAAGTTACACTGAACGTGGTGTTCTTATTCAACTGACTTTGGTTTGTTTGGTTTTAGATAAGAGAGAGGGAGGAACGACGCAGACGAGAGAGGGAGGAGAAGGCACTCTATGAAGCCAAGCTAGCAGCAGAAATGAAGAAGTACAGCCCCTGGGGGAGAGGTGGTGGTGGGGCTCCTCTCCGAGACGCAGAAGGAAATCTGATAAGTACGTGTGCCGGAGTTCCGGGTTGTCTTTTCGGGACTGGCGTTCCCTTGCTCCTGTAAGGGCTCTGTCAGATACGTTACTCCATGTGCCCTAATGCTGGCAGCCTCTATTGACAAACAGACCTGCTTGTTTCAAGCAGATGCACTCTAGCAATACTTGAGTCGCTCTGAGTTCTGCAGAAGCACTGAGTACGATGTGAACAACATGGGAGCCCAGCGTCTGTCAGCTGGAAAGCGGAGGCACAGTGCCATAGTAAAAGGGGTAGGAGGAGAACAAGCCATGAGAATCATCTGCAGTACAAACGGGCTGAAGCCTGTGGTAAAGACTTTTATTTAAATATTTTCCAGAACCAGGTTTTTTTAATTGTCCCTTTTAAAAAAATTCTTCCTTAAACCTCTAGGCTTAGACAGCTCTACTTGTTCCGTAGTTGGTGTACACAGGAAAAGTGGAGTCTGCTCTGAAATCCCTGTGTTTTTGAGAGTCTGTGGTGAACGTGCCTTTTATGAGACTAAAATACCATCAACAGTTATTTCCCCTTTCCTTTAGCGGACTTGCATAAGATGCACAAGCAAAACGAAGATGCATATAATAATCCAGTGGCAAGACTATACGAAGATAAAAGGGCTGTTGCACCTGACCTAAGTTTGGCCTCCCCGAGACCTGAGAACACAGAAGCATCTACAAATAAAATAGCAGGTTTTTAAGAATACTGTATTACAGCTCTAATTATTTTTAGGTCTTAGCAACTGAGTGATTCTCTAGCTTCTTCGCTCACCCCTTTCTAGTAGTCCTACAATAGTGTCCATGCTCGCTACCTGCCAAGTCACTGTCTTCTTTCCTGAACTGCTTCGCTCCTGCCACTGTGTGCACTGAAGATGAACCTTCTCCCCTGTCTTGTCCCTAACAACAGCTGTGGACTGTTGCAGCGCTGCCCAGGCAGCATCAGGGTAGTAGTTCTCCAGATTCAGTGGTATCTAATCAAATCTTGATACCTATTCTACTTTTAAATGACAACTATATAGTAGGAGAGAAGGTGGAATGAAAGCAGGAGGAGGTCTGCAGAGGTGTGATGTTACAGGTTAAGATGTAATTGGTTAACTCTAAGTTAACGAGTTCTAAAAATTTCTGTGTAGATTGGGTACGTGGGCAGCCCTCTGGCTGCCTCCAGGTGAAAGGGATTTTATTTTCCTGTTAAAAAACCTAGTGCATCTTTCTCTGCCTGTGTTCTGTGAGAGCTGTGGTTCTCCAGATGTGTCCCTAGTCTGGGATGGGCAAACGCCAGGACTGGTGGTGGTCTCCAAGCCAGTTCTGCTGCTTTTCTTTCTCCATTCTTTCTTGTTTCTTGAACTGTTGCACTTCTCTGTGAAGAATTACGTGGATTTGGGGCTTGGATCTCCTTCTCAAGATTGCAATTCAGTCTCCTGGCCACTGGCTGTAGAATCATTTTTGTTGTTGTTGTTCCTCTGTCCGCCCCCTCTTGCTCTTTCTCCTTAATACAGTGTGTATTTCACCAGCTCCTAAGACCTGAGACAGGCAAGGCCAATAAAGGCACAATGCAGAACAGCAAAGAGTCCCCCGTTAGATCAGTCTTTGGGGCCGAGGGGTGGCACAGATCAGTGATGGGAACTTGAGAGTCTTGAACTTCCCACTTGATTAGTCAGGCAGTAAAGTGGCTTTGTGCAGGTTGTGGTTGTCTGGTTTTTTTGTTTGGTTTTTGTGGTGTTTTTTGTACACCACCCCATTAAGAGGAGCCTTCAGGACAGGAACTTACTGTGTACTAACTACTTCCTTGGTACTGTCCGCAGTAACTCGTCTGTCTTGTGTCCTTGCCTTTGAAATGGTCCTTAACTTTATTCTGCTTTTTTGCTTAGAATATGTCCTTGTGTAGCAAGTCCATCCTCAGAGGGCCACATGTAAATGTAGTGATCCTTTGAGAGGACCCAAGCAGAGATTCCATGTAAGGAAAACATACAGCTCTTGCGCATCCTTGAGGCACTGTCCTTTGGAACAGACGTGAAGCAAGTGAACGTGCTGCATCAGCTGAAGAGTTAACGCTACTTACTCTGCTTTCCCTTTCCTTCCTTCCTCCTCTGCTTCCTGTCAGGATCCTGCTCGGGGTGGTGTCTGTCTCAGTCCTCCTGTCGAGCTTTTGGGACTGTACGGCTGTGATGTGTCTGTAACTCGGGGCTAAAGACCTGACACTTAAAACTCCATAGTGTGGAAGGCACCTTTACTGGCAGAATTAAATTTTCTGAGTGCTTAGAATTTTATTTTTGGGACTTTGTGGAGGTTTTTTTGTAGCATTCATGGATATTTTACATCAATATTTGTTCTGTTTTTAAAGTGAATAAACCTACAGAACTACACGTGCTGATTCAGAGTATTGCAAGGAGTAAAGTTATGAGATGTAAAACCTTTACTTGTAAGTTAATTGGAATGGCAATGTGTTTAGATACTAAACTGTAGGTCGGGTAGTAGAATATATGACTTTTATAGGTGGTATTTTGTAAAAACACAGCTGGCTTGGCCGTGAGTAACTGAGCAGTTTAAAGCTGCCAGTCCGTGAGGCAGACAACGTAAGGCTTTTGATCCCAGCTGTTATTTTCAGCTATAGCCTCGAGTTTTGAAACAAGTGCCTGATGCCCTGCTGCTTGACTCTCGCTTGCTGTCTGAAGTTTGCTTTGATTTTTAACTTCCCTCTCTCCCTGCTCAGGTTCTCCCTTTGCACAGACCTCTCCTTTTGCTCGAGGTAACGTGTTCGGTGAACCGCTGTCTTCACAGCAGCTGAAGCGACAGGAGTCGTACAAGAACTTTCTTCGTCAGCAGGTGAGTGGGCGCGCCAGTCACCGTCTAGCTAAGTAAACTTTGGAGGGAGGGAGGACAGTCAGAGTGAGTCCGCGGGTGCTGCTGCTCTGTCGGAGCCAGTTCTGTACACGGGAGGTGTACGGAGAGCTGCGCGCTACTGAGTCCCTCAGATTTTGCCTTGCGTAAGAAATGCTTGCAGAAGCGATGGTTAATGTGGATTCTGTTCTTGTTTGTAAGTCCAGCTCTCTACCTACCCTGCCGAGTTCTCAAACTGTGAGTATGGTACAAATTTGTGTACGTACATACGTAAAGAACCAGGGATGTTTGCCCTCGGAAGTCTGTGTGGTACAAGTGCCTGATCATCAGAATGGAGAGACCGGTGGGGCAGTGAGGATGAGCAGTGGGGCCTTCGTAGTCGTGAAGGAGTACAAATGTCAGATGGTAGTTTGCGGATCTCTTGAAAGATCAAGGTCTCTTCCATGTATGGTGCTGCCAAAAGGCGTAAGGAATGGGCAGACCTTTGGCTTCGGTAGGTCAGCACCGCGTCTAAAAATATTACAGTTATGGAAAAGAAGGTAATTGCCGCGTCTCTTCTGTTTTGGCTTCTCACCTCCCGTTACTAATCGGTGAAGAAAAGTCTTGTCCCAGCACATCCGGAGTAGAGTGGCTGTTAGGAAGTCCTCGGGTATTTTTAGTAACATTTAATAATTACCCTCTTTCTGGAGGGCGGTTCAGTACCTAGTGGCCAAAAAGAAATAGTGAAACGTCATCTCATTTGAAAGGAGTTCTGAAGCTGAAGCGTAAGGCTGGCCCTAGAACTCTTCCAGTCGCTCCGTGCTGTCTGTGCTTGCGGCAGAGGGTCCTGCCAAAGGGACTCGGGTGTTGCTCGTCAGATTACTGCTGGCTGTTGACAGCTGGATGCTGCTTTGCTTTATTGTCTAGATCGAAGAAAAGAGGCGCAGGGAAGAAGCAGAGCGAGAAAAACTTAGAATTGAAGAAGAAAAAGAAGAAAAACGACTAGCTGAGCAGAGGATGAGAATTCAAAAAGCGTACGAGGATGAACAAGAGGAGAGAAGAAGGAAAGAGGAGAAGGTGTAGTATTCTGAAGCTCGGCTTTTTCCCTCCCTCTGTAGTATTTTGTGTGCTAGAAATTAAAGCGAACTGGAAGTGTCCTGTGAATTGGGCTTTGTTTCTAAGAGGGCCTGCATTAGCCAGAGGAGAGGTCGAGCACGGTGTGAGCTGGATACTTGTCCCGCTCTCTGTGGCACGCTACCACCCAAAGTCCCGTCGGTTCTTTAAACGCGGATCGTGTTGGTTTATGTTTGACAGTGGTGCTGTCTTTGCTAAGGGGAGTGGTTTGTGAGGCCAGGAGAGAGCTGTGACAGAACTGTGGATTGAAAAACAAAGGGGCTTTCTGGTCAGCCTGTTAAATCTCCCTCTCCGGATAATCTGCATTTGAGTGCCGCTGTACAGGAAGGTTTTGCAGTGCCCTTCTGTGAACTGGTCAGTTCACAGGACGTACTTCGAGATGTTGTGAAAAAATGCCCAGCAGATCCAGTGACCGCTTCTCATGGCGGTGATCTTGTGATGTAATTCAAACCCAAAAGCTTTATTTGTCAGGTCTGGAGAATGGAATGAGTCTGCATAATCTCATAAATAATTGTAGGCAAAGGACACAAGGCCGTCCGAGATGGGAAAACCTTTCAGTACCCAGCGGGATTATGAAAGATCTGTTCGAGATGGGGGTCGTCAGGGTTTCTTAGGCAGAACACTTAGTGTTCGTTCTGGATTCTCTTCTCTAGCGTGAGCAAGTGAGTTGGATGAGTCTCGTCTTCTGGGTAGTAGAGCTGGTCTGGTGGAGCGTAGGAAGCCGGCTGGTATCTTGGCTTCTCAGACACAAGACTTGCGCCAGGATGTCACCTTTCTCTGGGCTTGTGGTAGGGTGGGGCAGGTGTGCAGTGTTCTGTTTGAGTCTGAATTTTTGGACTCCTGCAGTTTACCTGAACTGGCAGCAGATCTGGGGAGGCAAACGGGTGTTTCCTGGGGCTGTCCGTTACATGGCGGTAGCGGAGCCACGGCCGCAGACGGTTACTATGCGTGTGGCATCAGTTTTAAGTTGAATGTTTGAAGTCAGCCTAATGAAACAGGCTTTCCATTTCATCCTAATCACTTTGATGTGTAATTTTAACTTCTCAGACAAAAAACTTTAATCATGTTGAGTCTTTTTTATGTTTGTGTTACAGAGAAGATTAAAAAATAAAGAAATAATTCGATTAGATGAAGAGAGGAAAAAAGAGACAGAAAAAAGAAAAGAAAAAGAAAAGCAAGAGGAACAACTTAGACAATATTTTGAGAAAGAAAAGACAGAAGAGGAAAAGATGGTATGGTTCAGTGATTTCCTAAGATACAAGTACCTCTGCACTTTAGAAATAACTGTGTTTTAAAGCAATGGTGCGATTTCTTACACCCCTAGCTGCAGCGTTGTTCCCCTCTTAGCTCATCAAGCCGTGGAATTCTTAGTGCGCACAGAGAGCAGCTGATTGAAAAATCAGCCCTGCTGCAGTGGAAGCTTACCTTGCTGATCGAATTGGCATCAAAAAAGGAGTAAACACAGGACAATGAGGAGCCGGCTGCGCTCCGTAGTTGGGTTTTGTCTCTACTCTAAAGTACCGTGGCCCTGCTTCTGCTGAGGTCTGACTAGAAATAAAAATGAAGGTGGTAATTGAGAGGACTTGGGGAGTTGTTCACCTTTAATGGAGGGGTCTTTTAATGTGTTGCCTTTGACCTGGGTGATGTAGTAAGTTCATCACCTTGAATCCTGACAGACAGTCTGAGTAAATTACAGAACTGTCTCTCTCCTGCACATTGCTACGTGTCATTTCTCTAAAATAGGTCATGTAGAAGTGTCCAGAGGAAAAAAAGATAGGTAACTTAACCATAAATTTAAAAACTGAGGTCATAGGGAAAACATTTTAAAATTACTATAGACAGAAAATAAAAGCTCTTGAAATTTTCGCAGTAATTTTACACGGTTAAGAGTTGAAAGCAAGTTAAGTACAAAATAATTCAATTAGATAAACAAAAGCAAATGGAGAGTATTAGCCAAGCTTTTACTGTCGAAATCCTAGTTTATCTGGAACCCGCAGGGATGTGGTTTCAGTCTAGCTTTGCTCCGTGCAGGTTTCCAGGCAGCCTTCTCCCGTCGTTGCTGCTCCTCAGAACAAGCCCCTCGGGGCAGAGGAGAGGATCCCCTCTGCCGGGAGCCAGGCGTCTGACCCTGCCCAGGTACCACCCGTGCGGCCGCACCTCCTGCGCCATTCACAGGGCAGCGTCCGACACCCCGCCAGCCTCGGCGCGCTGGCCAGCCCGTGCTGGCGCGCCACGGACTGGAGACAGTCGCTACCTCAGCCAGACTTGTAGCGCTGAGACTGAACACTCAGTCTCGTTCGGAGTACTGAAGAAAGTGTGGCGTGTGTTTATTTTTTCCTGTGGAGATGAGCACCTCATTTCTGAGGGTAGGTCCTCGGTCCAGCTTGCACGGATCCAGCAATCTCAAGGTTCAGGATACGAAGGTTCACATCTAGCAGCTCACTGTGCTCACCAGGGAAGAACTTAGCTCAGGCACGAGGTTTGTTCATTCCTAGCTGCAGCCGTTATTGTTTTATCTTTGGTTTTGGAGGTATGGAAAGATAACAACTCCTAATACGCTACTTCTCTGCAGCACAGTAGTGCTCCTGAGACCACTCGTTTCTTTCACTTCATTTGATCTTCCCGGGAGTGATTATTTTAAAAATAAGTTTCCCCTGTGAAGAGTAGATCAAATGATAGTCTGTGATACTTGAATCTCAGGCTACACTTCTGGCTTGTTATAGGAAATGTTTTTTTACCAATTGTCTGTATGAACTGGCTAAAAATTTTCAAGGTGATAATTTACAGAATACAGTGCGTTTTGAGTAAGGCTTTAAAGCCTTGTCTGAAACTGTTGCTTCCCCTTGAAGTTGGGAATGCCCTGGGGAAGGGTCAGTTTGTGCTGGGTCGTTGCAGGGTTTGCGGTAGCTTTGTCTAGATGTCCGAGTAATGCATGAGGTGTTACCGTAGTGATTTGGATCCTGCATTTAAAGATCGGGTTTACAACCCCTGGGGCATTAGCAGCCACCGGGTTACTAGTCTGTCTGCCGGTAGTAGTGGTAGTTAATGTAAACTGGACGGAAAGTGAGGAAATAAAGCGTACTGACGTCTGCTGTATTTTCTTCCCTTGACTTTTATTAATGTTTCCTATTCACTGTGATCCCCAGGATCCTCCACAGCCAAGGGTTGCTCCACAGCCAAGGTCTCCTTCTCCGCCTGTCCCTGCTAGAAGAAATCAGCTGCGTGCGTTCGGTAGGTGTCGGTTACCTCTGCTGCCCGCTCGCTTTCTGTGACAATGACGATGTTCTCGGTCACAGTTCTCTCTCTGGCCTGCAAAGGGAGAGGCTGAGGACGTTTGCATGGCTGTGTGGGTGTTCCTAGCCTTAGGGTTGTCAGTGTACGGCGGGCCTGACATACTACTACAAAATAAAATTCAGGTATGGAGTGTCTTCATCTGGAGATACGTTTTTGTAAAAACGCTGACAGTGGATTAGTCTGCGCGAGGCGTGCTGGGTCTTGCAGTCAGGACAGTGGTGACCTCCGTGATGGCACATTGCAGACTGGGTGAGGCTTGGGTTGGCCGAGTGATGGATTAGACCAGCAATGTATAGAGCATCTGAAATGTGGCTCCCAGCTTTCACTGGCAGTTCTAGAATGGCGACACGCTGGAGGATCCCCTCTGCTCTTTAGATGCTGGTTATCTGGGCAACGGGTGCGTGGACATCAGCAGTTTTTCCTTTGAGTGTTTTACTCGTTTTATTCCAGTGTAAAAGAAACAACGTGTGGGGTTAACAGGAAACGATGTCCTACGGGTGCGGACCCCAGCAGCCAGCACCGGGGTCTGCTGGGGGGAGTGCCGGCTCTGCTGCTGGCTGCGGGGCAGAGTGGTTCTTCACGCTGCTCTGGGAAATGGCGATGGGCTCAGACCATCTGTCCTGAGGAGACAGACGGGAATTGAATCTTGTGTTGGGCATTTTTCAATAACGCTTGTCTGCCTGCTGGGTTCAGAGCTGGGACTCAAAGTCAGTAAAATACCAAACTTATTTGGAAGACAAGGGCTGTACGAAGCCGCGC
>NW_010433241.1:59945-60892 GCF_000710305.1 Buceros rhinoceros silvestris | reverse complement strand
CTGACCACAAAAGCCAGCGCAGACCCCGGGTAGGTCTGAAGTGTCAGCACAGGCACATACTAAAAATAGGTGTTGAAGTCAGACCCCTCAGCACGGAGCAGGGTGTCGGGAAGCGGAGCTGAGGTGCTTGCTGATCACCCCTCGGTTCTGCCCTCTGCCTCGGCGCCTCTGTCGACTCTGGACATGCGCTCCCTTCAGAGTAAGGCTGAGTGCTGGCAGTGCCGGCAGGGCGTAGCTGTCCCCTTTTCAAGTGCAGCAAAACATCTCCAGTGGAGTCTGGCCGCTTTCTGCCATGCGGGGATCTGGGCCCTGTGCTGTCTCAAAACCCAAGCTCTGACCTCACTGCTAGTGCAGGAACTGCTGTCTGAACGGTCATGCCTGGGTTTGTACAGTCCTTGGGTTAACTACACCCGACCTCTGTGAGGCAGAAGAGTGTCTCTGACATTCCTTCTTGGTAAACCGTTTGTGCTGAATTCCAGAGGACAGAAAGAATGTGATAAGTGAATTATCAGAGATGAGGAAACAGCTTCGTAGTGAAGAGCGGCGGCTGCAGGAACAGTTGCTGCACGTGGCCAGTGAGGACGATGCACCGGTTCCACGGTAAGAATTCCCCCCGCAGCTCTAGCAGACGGGTTCTGCGCGCAGCTCACGGCTACTCTCTGAGTAGCTCCTGTTGGGTGGCTGGTACAGAGATGGGACTGGAACAGGAAAAAACTTCACTTAAACTCGGTTTACTTCCAAAGTGTTCACCAATCCTAGCACTTAGTTGGGGAAGACGCATCAGTCTTCGTGCCACTCGGTAAAGTAGGAGGTTTTGTTTGACATTATGCAGGTCATCCCTTCCCGTAACACAGGACGTGGCATCGTGGCTTTCGGGTTTCTCGTCCTGCTGGAGGGCTGCGTTCAGGGATAGAAGGGAGCTTTGGCAGTGCTGGATTGCCAGCCAG
>NW_010433241.1:55570-59819 GCF_000710305.1 Buceros rhinoceros silvestris | reverse complement strand
CGGTTCGTGTTACACCGTGTTCTGTCCTTTTACCCACCCCTCAGCGGGAGGAGAGAGAAGAATCCCAGGGACATATTTGAGATGGCCAGGCTTCGCCTGCAGGCGCCAGTCCGGAGACCCTTGTCAAAGGAGGCGCGAGATCCCGTCAGCATGCAGAACATCTGGGAATTTAACGAGCTCAAACGCAGAGGTAGGTACAGCTTCCTCTTGCTGGTGAAGGAAGGTAGTGAAGCTTCTGCTTCTTCCCCCACCTGAATCCACCCGGGATTTAAAGACAGAAGCACCCATCAGGTTCTGCACCCACCAGCTGCTGCCCGCACACCCCCGCTCTGTGGCAGTGTTTTGTCTGTGTGTCTGTCTCGGTGCTGGCTGTGTGTAGGAGTGCAGGCAGCTCCCGGCACCGTAGTGCGGAGGTACCGCTCAGAGCACTCGCCTGGCTGCCAGCCCGCGCCGCTCACGCACTCACTGTCGGGATGTTACCGAAAGTAGAGGGAATTTGATTTCGCCTTTTTACCCACCAGTGAAACACCGTTCTGTGTAACTTTTTGCTTCTCCTTTACTAGAGAAAAACACTAAATTATAAAATCATTGCTAATGTGGCTTGTCCTACTGGCTGATGAAAGCATTGGTTTTAGTATTTTTATGACTTTGTAGCTGGTACTTGAAAAAATGCATTTCAGAAATGTTGGTTTAGGGAAAAAACTGAATTTCGTATCTTTGCTCTAGATTCTGAAACACGCGTGGGCTTGAGGCACATGTATCCTGATCCTCCGAAAGACGACCAGACTCTGGAGATTCAGCAGCAGGCGCTGCTGAGGGAGCAGCAGAGGAAACTGGACAGAATGAGAATGAGGAGAGAAGCAGAAGGTAAGGAAGGAATGGTCAGGAATGGAAGCAGAGAACTGCAGTGAAAATTTTCCTGTTGTTGTTTATTTGTTTGTATTGATAAGAATTAAAAACTACCAGCTCTAGTTCTGGAGGTTTTTTAACAACAATCGATAATTTGGAGAGGTTTCTCTCCATTATTGGGGCTTTTTGTGCCCTAGCTGTGAAGCTCGGACGGAGTTTGAAGTATGGCAGTTTAGCACTAGCAGCACCGGGGGTGTCGGATGCCATTAACCTCCACCCTCTTAACTCACAAACATTTTCAATCTAAGAGAGATGTGACACGTCTAGAACTTAACATGTGCAGATGATGCTGAGGAAACCAAACCCCTCGCGCTAAGGGAGGGAGGATGACCCGAGTTACAGTAAGAGGGCCGCTGCCTGAGCTCCTGGGCACGCTGTGGAAAGCAGCTTTGTTTAAGTGCTTTTTCATCCAAAGTCGTGGTCCTGGTTGGCAGCCGCGGGTCCCCTCGTGTGTTGCCCTGCCCACAGACTGCGGGCGTCTACGTTATTCAGTCCACTCTTGGACAGGGCCTTTCTACGAGCATTTCCAGTGCTGTGAGCAGCTCAGAAGTGGTTCTGACTGTTGGGGAACAGAGAAGTTCTTCAGAACTCAGCACAGTTCAGTGCGGTTGAGCACTTAAAGGTGTGACGCCCGGTTCTCACCGGCCACACAACTAGCTGTGTTCCTTTTCCGGGTGCCCCGCGGGTGTTGAACGGGGAAAGGTTGGCCGTGCTCGGTGCTGAGCAGTGCAGTTCCAGTGCGACCAGTCTGTTTGCTCTTTGGGGGAGGCTGGTGAATCCAGCCGGCAGGAGGGCTGGTACCCGCTCGGCGCTCCGAGCGGTGACACGCTGCGGGTGCTGTTTGATCTCCCCAGTGCTGCAGGGACTGGCGAAAGGCAACAAGAACAAGCTGCATCGAGGTGTTTAAAAACACTCGCTGCGCTGTGTGGCGTTTCCCTGCCGTTACGGGTGGAGCCCCACGTTGTTGCAATGATACGCTGATAAACCGTGTAGTGTGTTCCAGCACTAACTGTGTTTATGTCCACGCCATCGGTTTGCCCCTCGCCGATGCAGCTGTTCTTGATGATCAGGGTGATTCCGCTTCTGTCAACAGCCCACAGACCATGGGACTGGTAAGAACGAACCAGGTTTTTTATTCTGTTACTTTGCCTTTTTCAAGTGTGAGAAATTGTGTGTGTTTTCACTGGTTTGGAGAAAGGAGCTGCGCTCCAGCAGCAAGTCAGTCCGCTTAGTCTCCTCCCTCGCTTGTCAGTATGAGCCAGGGCTGCTTTACACTGGACACTCAAGTTGTTTATCTCTGAATACAGCAATAGTCCAGCTGTTTAACTCCCCTCTTCCCGCGTCCCTTGGTACGTGTTTCACATTCCTGTGCCGTTAGGCTGCTGCTGGGGGTGGGAATGGGGGCTGCTCCAAGTGCTGGTGGCTTCAGCGATGCACGTGGCAGTCGGGAGTTAGATCTCTTGTCTCCAGTGGGATGTTGATTTTCTGACCTGGTGAGAACAACCAAACCAAGTGCTGTCAGATTGAAATTCTGTGCTAATCCAAACTGCAGGGGAAGAGTTTGGTTGTATCCCATGGGAGTGTGACACTGTACAACACTGGAGTCTGTGCAGCAGCAAAGCCCTTGAGCCTCAAGGGTGATACTGTACCTACATGCAGAAATGAAACTTTTTTATTAGAGAAAAAAAATCACCGTAATGCATTTTATAGTTGAAATTTATTGCCTAAAACTCTTCTCCAGAGCAATGCTTTGCAGTACAAAAACTGTTGCTTCCTCTGATGGCTTCTACTGCTGATTCCAGAGTGGTTTCACCATGAATTATCCCCCAGCAGAGTGTTTCTAACAGCAGCTGCAGCTGTGCAGCGAACAGAAATACTGCTCTTAGTGCTTGTTATCACTGTGAAGAAACGTCTCGTTCTAATGCTGTAACGTGAAAGAACACGTGTGGTGGGCTACGGGAAACTGAGGAACGGTTCTTGATTTCAATGCTGGTACAAGGCCGGGGTGCAGCGCTCCGTGCCGGTGCTGGCTGCTGCGGAGCTGTCTCCAGCAGTGACCCCTGTGTTTCTGTGGCAGCGGCTGCTGCGTGCGGTGGTTTCAGCACACGGCATTCAACCCCTGAGCACTGGAGACGGCAGCAGGTACCGAGGGCTGCCCCGTGGCTCGTAGCCGCCCCGCCAGGAACATGCAGAGCGTGGCAGGGCTGCAGTTTGCTTGGCAGTTCATTATAATGTGGCCTCAAAGAGCTGAGCCCCCTGAATTTGTGTGTCTTCTGTTTCACTTTTGTAGTTCAGGAATGAATCTGAGGAATTCTTGAAAAATTCACTGTTGGAATCGGACAGCGCTTTTATCGGTGAGTTTATCCCTCCCTTCAGCCACGTTATGAGTGTACAAACACATCACCTCCTCTAGCACTTGCTCTTCTGCCTTTGGATTGCTGCCAGCTCGGTGCAAGACGGCCTAATGCTCCCAGTCCTTTGACTCCTGTCACTAAATCATACTGGCTTGTTCGAACAGTGTCCTGTGCTCTGATCGCACTGACAACGATTTCACCTCTTTTTCCAGGCGTGAACGGGGAAACGTTTCCCGACATAGGAGAAGATCATCTCTTGCCACAGCTTCCACGCTCTGCCAGGGAGAGGAGGCAAAGGCAGCAGGCGGCTCTGGAGCGCGCTGTACGTAGGGAAGGGGGTTGGCTTGAACGTGAGGGCGGTGGCCGGAGGCTGCAGGCAGAGCCATGTGGCTGTTCACCCTCTGACAAAGGACTCTGTGCTCTGACGGGGTTGTGCATGTCTGGGCTCTCCGCAGGAGGATGTTCTGCAGGGCCCGACACCGCTGCTGCAGCCTGACAGCTGCTCTTCGCACTCGCTCCCCAGCCTTAACGTTGGTCAGTTGAAAGACAGGAACGAGCAACGGCTGCACCGGCTGGCTGAGCTCCGGCAGGGCTCGGCTCGCTCGGGTGAGCTCCGCATGGTAGAGATGATGCACCGGAAGTGAAGTCGTTACAGTAATTAAAGGAACAAATATTAACAGAGTGCCTGTAGTTGAATGCTGAGCAACTGGCTCAAACGTAACAATTATTTATAGAGTCTGTCGCTGCTGGAAGAGGTTCCCCAGCAAAGTTCAACACAGCTCTTCAGAGGAGGGCAGCAGGACTCGCATGTCCGCACACGGGCTGAGAAATGGTGTGTCAGGAAGTAGGTAAATTTCTAGTTCATTGGGAGTTTGTTTTGCTGACACATGGATGGTTCAGCACCGGAGGCTGACACCGACACCTCTCGCTGTATGTGCACTGGAGTGACGGGGTGGGTCTTGTGACCAGACCGTGCATCGAATGGC
>NW_010433241.1:54377-55468 GCF_000710305.1 Buceros rhinoceros silvestris | reverse complement strand
AGACCGTGCATCGAATGGCGGGAGCTACCTCAGAGCTCCTCCACGGGTAGGACTGCCTGATGCGGATCCACTTGGTGTGGGTATGACAACCCCTGGATTATCACCCAGTTGCTGCAGCTCCCGGGAGCCGGAGCCTCCCTCTCCCACGCTGGTGGCTGTGCTCTCCAGGCAGTTCTGTAGCGGAGCAGGCGGCTGCTGGCAGGCTCGCCTGTTGGTGCTCTGGGAGTGCCTACAGGCACCCCAGCATTTGTTTGATGCTTAACCAGCTCACAGTGATTGGGTTTTGAGTCACTATAAAAAATTCATATTAATTTCTTCTATAATCTTACTAAATGCTTTGCTAAATTAACTAACTCCACCAAACGTTTTTGCTGTGTGAACTTCTTTTACTTCTGCCCTTCTTCCATCTCACCTTGTGTATAATTTCATCTCAGTCTGACTGCGCTTTCTGTTTGCCTCCTGTTGTCATGGTCCCCAGAGCTGCAGCCCTCAGAGATGTGTCACTTCTCCATGTCACTTCTCCATGTATGTCTGCATGTAGCTTGTTCCTTGGAGCCCGTCCCTCACCATATGGGCCTCTTGGGAAAGCAACACGAGCTCTCCCTCAGCTGTGGCATTAGACTAGTACTAGACATCAAAGACACGGACTCCTCACAAACTGACACAGGCTCAGTTCCCCACAGCGTCAAAGCTGTGGGTTAAATAGAAACAAATGTAATTTAAAAGCATGATTTATGTATTTATTGCAGTGAAGCCTGTTCAATGTAACAGACTGGGGTGGCAAGATGTGACAAGTTACTGTCCCCTCTAACATACACATGGTGCTCTCCTCTCCCAGGTGGGAACATTTCCTTAGGAGAAGCAGATGACCTGCTGCTGCAGGCTCCAGCAGCCGCTGCCAGGCGCCCCAGTTCCAGTGACACAGCAGCGACAGAGCCATGGCTGCGCCCGGGAACTTCGGAGACGCTCCAGAGACTCATGGCTGAGGAGTCCAGCCCAGCAAAGCTCTCACCCGAGCACACGCTCCGGCTTAGCTTGCACAGCCTCTCCACGGCCCACGGCTGAGGCAGCCCCGCCGCGGGCATCGTTCC
>NW_010433241.1:51489-54330 GCF_000710305.1 Buceros rhinoceros silvestris | reverse complement strand
GCTGAGCTCCCCCAGCCTCTCCACGGCCCACGGCTGAGGCAGCCCCGCTGCGGGCATCGTTCCCCTCGTGTGCACAGTGCAGGGCCCTGTGCGGGATCTGAAAGAGCAATAACAGAGTCGCGGGAGCGGCAGCGGGATGGACACAGAACACGGCAGCAAGGGGAGAAGGAGCCTGGCGCTTTTTGCACTTCTTACACAAGTTCAGTTTTGGCCTCAGAGCTGGACTTAGCACAAAACCAGAGTGTGTGTGTGAATTTGGTATTAAATCGAGGTTGATTTTTAGCTTTGTTCATAGCTGAACTCCACACCTGTCTGGAAATGGAGTACCCCAAGAGCAGAGGTGCAGTTTAAGCTGCTACAAAAAGAGTAAGCAACTTGGAGAGGGCTCACGCGCAGTGATGAGCTGTCCCGTGTGACAGCGCAGCTCACGGGTCACGGAGCAGTGACTAACAGCACCCTCTCATGTACCTCACCTGCTCTGTGCTGGAAATACAGCATATATTTAATTTATGGTTCTGAGTTGAGCTAATAAATTATTTTGTTATTAAAACTGTGAAAGCAGACTTTACTTGTCTCAATCTGTCATTGCTTTCAGCTTACCTTTACTCGTGAAAACACTAGAACGTTAAGGCATCTTCAGAGGAGCTGGAGAAACACGGGGACAAGTTGCTGAATGGAAGCAGGGAGCTCTAACTGGAAGCAAGATTTCAGTGAACTGGAACACTGAGGTGAGGCAAGGGTAAGGCTGGGACTTCCCTCGTGGTTGGAAATTCCCACCCTGAGGCCACAGCTTGAGCAGGAGGAAAAAAACTAACAATGAAACTGAACCAGTCTGTGAAAATTGCCTTTCCCTCCCCTCCACTCTCATTTCGTTCCTTATTAATATTTGAATCCTCCGAAAGCAGAAGGCCCCTTCTCAGTCTGTATCGGTGCAGGTGACTAGTTTACCTACCCCACTTTTCTTCCCCTTTGTTCCTGTTTTTAAACTTGCTGTTCCTTTTCACCCTGTCCTTGCCCAGCAGTGAGAAGACCCCTCCTGGCTGACCCCTGGCCCCCACTGCCTTTCTGCCCCGAGGGCCAGGGTCTGTTTCTGTGGAAGTTGTAAAGGACCCTGTAAAACAAGCAGTGGTGGGTTAGACTGGTTTTGATTGCACTGGTGAAAGAGTTCAAAAACTTTATTGACCTATAACCTGATTAGAATATGCCAGATGAGAACCAAATATTGTACAGAAAGTTGTACAGAATTTTTTACATAGAAAACTTTACAGATCTGTACCATATACATTTTGTCCCTCTGAAAAAAATTTCTACATCCATTGTACTAGAGGACGCTTGACAATCTTCTGTTACCCATCGGCGCACAATTCACAGTATGAACACGTTTCGATAAACTCACCATCCCCAAACCATGCCAGATTTGTTACTCGAATATATTCAACATTAAATTCTGTACATAGGAGTGAAATCTACATCAAACAGGAAACAGCTGACAGCAGACACCACTGAGACTCGTTTGCAGTGATTCAAGTTCCAGTCCTTGGAGGATCATTCCAATGGCTCGTCATATTTAAAAGCCCTAAACCAATATTACAGGTAGTTACGCCTGCTGTGGTATTTCTACCCCTGTCCTTGACAAAAGTCAGCAACACCACCCTGTGGGCTACAACAGAACCAAAAGAAAAGAAAGAAGAAAAAAATCACACCCCCAGAAATAAACCCAAACTTATAGTGCACTTGGTAAACAATGAAGTGTGTGTTGTGGGTCTTCAGCAAATCAAGAGTAGGGAAATAAAACGCTTCAGGAAGAACTGTATAGTGTTTGAGGTTATATTACAGACCTGCATCTCTGTACATTTTCACAGAAGGACGATTACCCCTGTCTCAGGCAGCCTGAGTGTGCAAAAATCTTAGAATAAGAATATCATAGTTGCTAAATATCTTCTACCATGAACAATCATCTCCATTTTCTTCTCGCTATAAACATTTTATCCTTCAAAATACAGCTCTCCTGAGTTGTACTTCCTGCCGAAGCTCACACCTTTACATCCACCGTTCTTTGGGTAGGTTCTCCTCCCACCTCGCCATAACCCCACGCGGCTGCACCGCTGTCTGGGACAGGCGAGGCCGGTGCAGCCCCTGCTGACACGAGGGCTGTGCTAAAACTGGCTCTGTGCTCAGCATGAGCCAGGTCAGAGGAACTGAGAAAGACAATCTGTCAGGAACTAGAGGGACAGCTACAGGGGGGAGCGTCCGTACCGTTAACCCAGGGACACGTGGCCAACAACAGAACCATTTTTACGGCTGTCCAGGCAGAGCCGCCCACCTACCACGTTCTTTCACCGAGCTGAGGAACATCACCTGCTGCACCTACTGCCTGCCTGCTCCACACTCCTGTTCCGGCGGCTGGGATATCTGGAAAACCACACCAATCCGCAAGAAAAACCGTCGCAGAACAGCCCGCAGTTCAGGAATCAGGTCAAACTGCATTATTTCACAGAGCAGAGGGTAGTAGAATGAGGCGTGAGCCTTGAACTGAGGAGAAAACAGAGAGAAGAAACCATTTGATTACACGTCGACGCACCTCAGGAAGTGCGCTGCGAGTGAAGGGTTTTAAATACTCTCCAAGTAACGATGCAAAACCGCTACTGTGACAAACAGAAACAGCTTTGTCCCTGAAGCCAGCAGTGCTGGACCACTGCTGAGGGCCGTGGGGAACAGGACAGACACCCACTGGGTGCGCACAGCTGGTTCTTTGCAGGGAGAGCTCTTCCATTACCAGTAAGTTTTTGTTGGAGCTGGCCCCTTTCGCTGACCGTTTCAGCCGAGAGAGGGAGGTCTACG
>NW_010433241.1:48298-51355 GCF_000710305.1 Buceros rhinoceros silvestris | reverse complement strand
ACCGCTCTGGAGCCGGTCAGGGTGACGATGTACACAACGCAGCAGCAGCAGGAGCTGTTTCTCTGAGCAGTGTACCAGCCACTCCTCCTCCTCCTCCCCCGCAGGAGAGGGGGCGCGCAAGCTGCCTCACAGACACGTGAAGCGACTTTGGCCTCTTGAGTTTTTGCAGACGCTTTGTTTTGTCGCTCCCCGCATTGCTGCTGTCAGGGTCTGTCAAGCACAGCTTCTGTGTATGCTCCCGCCCCGGGGAGCTTTTAAAGTCAAGTACGTAACCGCGTGAAGAACCACCCTGCAACTACTGCCCCCCCGTAAGCACTGTCTGAAATACCGCTCCCACCCGTTACTCACCCTTTCGTCGCTGATCTTCAGAACTTTAGTCAGAAACAGAAGTAACAGGTTAGTCCAGGCTTCCCGGTGACTTTCTGACGTGAGCGTGAGGAAGTAGCTCAGCGCCTCGCTGCAGACACTATGGAGAGAGGACGCAGGAACCAGTGATGGCGTTTCACTCTGCGCAGCGCGGGCGCTCTGTGCTCTGCCGGAGCAGCACAGCACCGCGCCAGGACAGCTGCCGTGAGCCAGCAACAGAACAGGGTGGGTTTGTTCCACACCCGCCCCAAGGACTCCAGTGTACTAGAGGCGCTGACAGAGTGCAGCCGTGCTGTTCACACATATGTGTGAAGTGTATCAAGCACTCTGAGAGAGCCAGTGAAATGCACGTGTCAGAACGACACGCAGACTCTAAAAGTTACTCTCGCCTGCTAATGTAAGCAGGTAATTGTCAGCTCTGCCTGCTGGTCCATAAAATACTTTTGCTATATAACTGTCATGGTTTTAAGCCCTCTGTTATTCCAACACTTGCTTGAACAACTTTGTAAACTATGAACGTTCTGTTCCAGTGAATCTTTGTAGTCACAGTAAAGAAAGACCATCCAAAAAGGCAGGAGTTCCTGGAGGCCCACTCCTGCCGCCCAGTGCTCCTGACTGCAGGGAGGAACAGCGTCAGTTCCCTAAAATACCTGAGGCTACCAAAAGAAGAAAGCAGGGTTGAGGGGGCAGTTGCTTTTCTTTTCAAAGAGGAGCTGTAACAATCCCCCACCTACCCGCACGCTACAAAGAAGGTGACAAAACTTCAGTTCTCTCCTGCGAACCATGTACTGAGAACCCAGACCCAAGCACTAGCAGCTGGAGGACAGCACAACATAAACACCCCGCAAACTCCTGCGTTAGCTCCAGGAAGGTCGCTGCAGACAGAGGCGGTCTGTCCTTTAAACAAACGTCCTGTAACATCAGAAAGGGCCCAGAGCACCCCGCTGTCTGCACTTACTTCAGCAGCCTCTGCTGGACCTCCTCCCACGCGCTGGTACGGCTCTCGTCCATGTACATGCGGAACAGGATGCGCAAGCCACAGGCCAGGCTACTCGTCTCCTGCTTCAGCAGATTAGGCTTGGACTTGCCCTTGAAACCTAGAGGAATGCCAAGCAGCCAGTTAGTTAGGCTTTTGTTTCACCTGGCATTTTTCCTTCCAGCCCCCCCTTCTCCTCCTAAGAATCTTCTGCATGTGGCCAGTCAGAAGCAGCTGCTGTTGTACTCCGTTTCTCACAACATTCAGTACAGTGTTGTGCTGCTAAAAATAACCGACGTACACAGGCCATGGTGGTGCCTGGCACCCCTCTCGTCAGAGCCTCCAAGCAGGTTTGAACAGACCAACCACAACTCTACAGAGGGTCCGTCTTCCACCTGCATCAGAAAACAACTGTTTCCCTTTCACAGTGGCAGGTAAAACCAACCCCTCGCAAGCTTTGGGGTTCTGTGCCTTCAGCTTCCAAGCACGGGACTCACCCACAGCCAGGGCCGGTTTGGCAGCCGTAACCCAGGGAAATCCTCAGTTCCAGGAAAGGAAAAGAGAGTCACACAGCCTGGATATGGCCTCCTCCCCTCACGGACTCCAGGGTTATACAGGTACTGCCCAATACTCGGTGCTCCATTCTCCAGAGTGCTTCTGACCTTTTCTGGGGTCAGGTCAAAGCACAGTAACACGTTCTCACAAAATCTTTCTCCAAGGTGATGGACTCACCTGCTTTCCAGAGCGCAGTTCTCTGTTCGTTGTTTGAATTAAAGGCTTTAGCGAATCGGTGAGATTCCAGCAGACAGTCCAGAAGTTTGAACAGCTGCTGTGATGTTAGAAAACGATACATCCCTTGATCCTGCGTGTCCACGTGGACATCAAAGTCTACGGCATCTCTCTATTAAAAAGTAAGAAAACCAGAAAGATTTCAAGTAAAAATTCACAATTGTCCTCAGCAAGCTCCTGTGGTAACAACCTTGAATTTAAACTTACTTACAGCTATATTAGAAGTTGTAGCCACACCCCAGTTAGTTACAGAACCCCCCTGGAACAACACCCTTTAATGTCCCTGTGGTGCTGCCCCAGCACAGCAAACACCATTTAATGCAAGCTGTAAAAGACCTCCACGCTCTGCTGGAAGTTCTCCAGCACTTCTAAAAAACTGTGAATTAGAGGGTGCTACAGGAGTTTCTGAATCCTTATCCTCTGCAGAAAAAGCTGTTAAAGAGAGACACCTCCCAGTGGTACCCACCTGTGCTGCCGCCAGGTTCTCCGCATCCTCCTTTTTGCTGGTTGCCGGGAAGAACACGATGTTGTCGATGGTCTGAATGAGTTCCAGCTGCACAACGCACTTGATCAGAAGAGCGGCAAATAGCTTCTGTTCTGGAAATTCTTTCAAGGAAAGGAAAAGAAAGTTGCTTGTTTGTTTAACTACAGAACTACAACACTTTTTTCTTTTTTGAGCTGTTCGTGGGGTAAGCTGAAGAACATCTTGACTTCAGGCACACTGATAAACTGAAGCTGGATCCACCCACCTGAGTGACTCCCCTAAAACCGGGGCTGATCCCCACATTAACAACCGGCAGGCTTTAAAAAAACATATCCAACTTTACAGTCACCTGCCACACACTGCACACACACTCAACGTTACCTAAAAAGCAGCCAAATTAGTGGCGTGCCTGTTTGCCTCAGCGCAGCGGCAGGGAACAGCC
>NW_010433241.1:45510-48206 GCF_000710305.1 Buceros rhinoceros silvestris | reverse complement strand
CGCCGCCCCGCGGGAGGAACCCAGCCACTGAGCCTGTCCACGGGCAGGGGTGGCTCGGGAGAGCACTGGTGTCACTGCCACGTCTTTGTGCCACCGGACACGAGTGTGTTAACACAACTGCACAGGTAGCTTACGGGTTTAATACACACCCCTCAAATCAGTCTAAAGACCTTCTTTTTTCTTCAGCTATTGCTTTGTTGCACAATGCACAGGAAGAACTTGGCTCTTCAGAAAAAAGTAATTACTCATTTGCACGGTGTTAAAAGGAGAGTATTATTTTTAATAACACTTTGCTCTGGGCAAAAAGCCTGCAAGTTACAGCTGGACCCTTAAAGCAAAGTCCAAAACATGGACCCACAGGAGCCCCACCGAATTCTGTCATACTGCATCACAGGAAAAAAGTAACCAGTGTCACTTTCTTCACATGGTGTTTCTACAGACACCCCCCATCTGCTCAACACCACTCTTTAACAGGTACAAAATGCCAAACCGCTACAGAAGACGCACTTGCTGTGGGCCTGGTTTTACTCATTTCTTCACCTACTGTGGCCCCTGTGCCAGGCTGGAACGGGCGTCCCTCTGCAGACCGGGGCTGAACAGAGTCATGAATATCTACTGACTTCTGAGAGACTGTATCCTGCAAAGAAAGCAGAACCGATTCACTGGCGGGAGCGGTGCGGGTCCTGCTCCGGGGGGCTGCGCTCTGCACAGCTGAGCCAGGAGCTGTTGCAGTCAGAGCTGGTACCAGCACTCGCAGGCCAGGCAGGCAGCGAGCGGGGCTGCACACCGGGGTGCGTGTGTCAGCCCAGCCCGCAGCAGCCAGCCCGCCCCTGGGCTGCCTGGGAGCAGCAGCAGTGCGTGAGGTTTGCTGCAGGGCTCACGCCGGATCCACTCGATCTGCAGGGAAAACCTCTAACGGCTCCTGCGGGAAGTTGTACTCCTTTACCACAGTGCAAACGTGAACACACGGCTCTCCCGCGACAAGCCCACGCCAGAGGAGGTCCTGTCCCGCTCATCTCTGCCTGCCGTTACACCCTCGGCTGTTCTGACGGACAGGCTCCCGCTGACACGTTGTTCCGTGAGTGCCTCTGGAGACAACCCGCTCCTCCCCTGCACTGTGGCGCCAGCAAGATTTAAACCGACACAAACAGTTGTCACAGCAACCCTGGTACCAGTAAAGAACCAGGGTTTTCAGCCCTAGTAAGTACAAATACCATGTCAACAGACAGTGTGTCTGCAGATAGTGGACGCCTCATTGTACGCGAGCTACCCAAGGGAAAATTGGAGGAAATACTAAAGCCTGCAAAAATTCTACCCTGCCTAAAGAAAGGATCCCAAATGCATCTCCTTTAATCCTATTTATTATACGAATTTGTTAATTTTGAAGCTGTAAAGTGACTTTTTACACTGAAGACAAGATTTTTGAAACCATTTATATTAAACTATTTCAAAGAGAACTGACCTTTCAACCTACTAATGACTAAGGCATTCACCTGCCGTTTTTGGCTGCTATTCCATTGGACATAAATGGATGAACAGTGCAGCCAGCATTTAGATCAAACATTTTATACATCAAACCTCTACAAACGAGTCGAGATACAACAAGCGCATCTAGTCGCAGGCCTGTAAAATACTGCGTCATGAGAACTGGCCGAACACTGATGACACGCTGCCGTAAAGCGGGTGGGTTTAACAGCCCGTACAGATAGCCCGAGGGAGCCGGACTCTCTTAGTAGAGCTCATTAGGGACCACATCCTTGAAAAATATTCATCAAGTGCTTCTTTAATCTAGAAGACCTTCAGGAAGGACCTCATGAGAACATCCAAAAGCTGAACTCATTCTTGCAGGCGAATCCAGATGTTACATCAGTGTATCCCGTCAATTCTCAGAAACCTGACCTCCTGTTTTAACCACCGATGTTTAGGATCTTACTACCGGAGAATGTTTGAAGGAAAAAACAGTCAGTCACTCCAACCAGCAACATTTCCACCACCAGCACTTCCTCATCATGCCAACAGATCAAAGAGAGTACTGAGTAAAACGAAACAAACCCTACGGCCCAAACCAGAAACCAACCCGAACCCTCAGTACAGCGTTACCGAGACCCACCAGGCACAGAACGTGACCCGAGCCATGTGCGGACCACGACCTACAGACAACTCTGCTGCCAACAGACAGAGCCTTCTCCTCCTCAAGTAATTCCTTGCCAGTTTAAAGCATTGAATAGCACTTTATCAATCAGGGGAAAATTTTATCAAGTAAATCAGAATGGAAAAACGTGTTTAAGCAAAGTATACTTTTCACTTATTTTACATCACCCCTCGTTTGTACCAGGCTCTCGCAAGCTTTTAGAATATTGTGTATTTCAGCTGCTTACCAGCTTTTCTTTTGCATCCAAGGGAGGTCCAAAGTCCCCACTGACTGGTCGCCACGTCAGCAGCCTTGAGAACACAAAACCAGGAGCAGTTTCAGTGAGCTTGAAAGGCAAATCAGAACCAATATTGTGACAAGTCCCCTTCAGCGCGGTGGGGTTTGTGTTTGTTCTAATGTGCGTTAATGGAAGCCAAACACCAGGAGAGTCAGATACAGACGCTTCCATAAACTACTGAGCTCCTTTCAGGGGTAAGTACACATTTCATTCTTCCAGGCATACTGAAGAATTCAAGTACTTTGTTTCTGGCCTGTCAGCATTCCT
>NW_010433241.1:35815-45407 GCF_000710305.1 Buceros rhinoceros silvestris | reverse complement strand
CACCGCGGACAAACACTGAGTACAAGTTGTGTACCTAGCACCTATTTACCACCGTGTTCCCAGAAAGTCTGCTGCTGTTCGTCCACACTGGACAGCCTGGTGTTCACCCTCCTATCAGCTATCTGACAGCTCACCAGCAGCTCACCCGGCTGAACCATCTGACAAAGAATTAGCATCAACAGTCCTCTTACGCGTGAGGGATCGTAGTTTTGAAAATATCCAGCATGCAAGTGCAAGTCTTATCCCAGATTTCCAGGGTGAACTTTTCACCATTCAGGATGACAACGTTCTCCAAGCAGTTTGTACCAGACCGTGCCAGTTGTTCATTGTCTGGAAGAGACAAGCAGTGTGTTTGTTTATTCACAGTGACCACAGTGAACCGTTAACGCTGTTGACCGTATGCCGGCGCAGTCCCACCTTGCTGCACACACCAGTAGAGCTGTGCAAATATATCATCCAAAAGAACATCACTCAGTACTTCTAGATACTGTGTGAATACATCACAGATCGCATAAAGTGCATGGTTGCAAGTAGTTGTCATCCATTCGGCTTTCTAGGAGGGGGGGAAAAAAAAAAAAAAAAAGAAGAGTTACAGCTTTGTTTAAGATGAAACTTCGCAGCCCCCATCCCTGCAGGCAGACGGTGTCTCTACTGACACAATTCCAACCGCTTTACAGTGTCAGCGAATTCCTTTCCAGCTCCCAAAACCTGGAGCCCCCACTCATGCTTTGCCACCTAGCGGGTTTAAACAACTACAGAAAGAGACAATGAACTATCCTTGGAGACCAGGTTAGAGGATGGAGAAGCATTTACCATCACAAGATTCTGAATTTGACCACAAACACAGTGTCTAACCTGAGCTCAACAGTTTAACAGCAGGCTCGGCTCTCTGTGATTCTCCTCCATATTTTCCAGGAATAAAAATTTAGGAAGTGAGACACGCAGAGTGACTGGTCAGAGTGAGCCTCCCAAACAGGTGATCCATTTTGATCAAACTTCTCGTATTAATAAATTACACCCGTAAGGCCATTTCTGCTCCACTGCCTCGGCAGTACCCAGCCCTGGTTTGGCAGGTCAAAACCTGTTTGGCTGCTCAGAAGGGAGCAGTGAAAGCACAGAGCTGTTTGGTTTGGGGTTTCTTTTTTTTCATTTGTTTGGGGTTTTTTCCCTAGTCATCAAAAAGTTTTGTTTTGAACTAGCAGAACTTTTCTTCTTCACTTCACTTCTCTGTTACCAGCCTCATTCCGCTGAGCATGCTGCCACGAAATGATGCGTCTCAGACCCCAGACATCGTGTCTCAAGGCTGCAGTAGTTCTTCCAAACCCCAGACTGCGCCGCATTGTGCACTATTCTCCTACTGACCCTGAACTCCTAAGCCTTTTACACAAATAGTTTTTTAAAATAAGTGAGAAAAGTGACAATACCTCCAGCAGAACGCTAAGAAAACAAAGTAAGGCAACTAGAACCACAGGCCAACCATGCAGGTTGGGAGCTCTGCCTTACATCCCTTGACAAGCTGTATCACTGATCGCGTTTTCTACTGTCACACAGATCTTATGTGAGTTATCTCCCCCTGCTCTTCACCTCAGTCTGCTGCTCCGGCAGTTTCATGTTGTCAAATATCCTGAAGACAATGCGAAACAAATCCTGCCACCAGTGCTTTTCGTAAGTGTGTCCGTACGTCTTCATTATTTCAAACATTACTGTCAAACCTCTGGAATGAAGAGGGAGCAACATGTAAAGAGCTACCAGACACGCACTAGACCAAACACATCCAACTGCCACAGCCACAACCAACTCAAGTACTGGCAAGAAAAGGGCGCTACGACCTGATGTGGGTCAGTCACACCAGTACGCTGAAACTAAGTGGAAAACCAGCTTGTTTGAAGAGCACTTACAGTCACAGGCAATAGCCAGAAAACACCACTGAGAACTGTGGTAATTCCGAATTAAACTGGGAAAACAACGGGTTTAAGAGGACCCCAGAAATAAGGAACAGGTATTTCCAGGTAGGAAACACAGAGCTCTGGAAGCCAGCGTTACTCTTCAGCAGCTCTAGAGGGAGTCCAGATGCACGGCTCATGTAGATATGTAAATTCAGAATGAGTTGGTACAACCTCTCATACTCAGCATCAAAACTGCAACAAAATACACTCTGTACACAGGGAAAGGCCACATTCAAGGAAAATGAGCAGTTTTTACAAAAAGATCAAGAGTACAGCTTTGCTTTTTCAGCCACTTCTGCAACCCTCCACCAGTTCACCAATCGCTGTATAAAACCAGTTTTAAACCCCTCAAAGTACGGCTGATGGGCAGGACACAGGAAGGTGGGCAGGGCTGGGCTCGGGAGTTTCCACTGACAGCAGAGTAAGACTCCAACAGAATTTTGCTGTTGGAGTCCCCTAACACAAACCCTGCTCCCTGCAGGAGCTGCAAGTTGAGCTGAGCTGCTTTAGGCAGTTTACAGGTTCTATAACGAACGGAAAACTGTCCCTGTATTTTAATTTACTTAAGCTTTAATTTAGTTTCAAATGAACTATTTGAAGAGTTCTTATCTTTGTGATTTCACGGCTATTCACCCCAAACAGGCGCTACCTGAATACCGCACGTGAGGAAATGCAATACTTCTCTATCTCACCCAGTGCAATCAGGGCCACCTAACTTCAACGTTTACTGTGACGGGAGATTACAATTTGGGCTGTTAAGAACAAGACTTCATTTCTGCATTCTGCATCTGTTGAAAAGGTGTTTTTAAAAAGCCTGGTGTTCCCACAGTGGTAAATCATTGCTTAGTGGTCACGTTTACTGAGGGAGTCATTTCTACGTGAAGCGTGTCAAGTAGAGCCTTTTAAATTGTGAATTACAAACACAGATTGTTACCTGGTTCTTACATCTAATTTGCATCTATTGATGATACAGGACAACTCAAACAGAATTGGGAACCATCCTCGCACCCACACTCTGTCCTCGGGAGCCACATTCATATCGTCACTGGTGTATTCCTTGAATGCCTTTAGGAGAAAGCACAGCGACAGACAGAGTGCAGGAGTTAGAGTCCTCAAAACAATCCTCCGTTTGGTCTGCAAAGAACCATCTCTTGATTGCCAGCTCACCTGAGGCAGCAAACTCCACCACCGAGACGGTGAAGTGTGCTTCAAATTAAAGCTTAGTATACTGTGAAAAATTAACTACAAAAATAAGCGAGATGATACGTTCAAGCATCAGGTTGTGCTTGCAAGGCCGGTCTGGTCTTGGTCTCTTTTTAGGAGGACAGCTCTGCAAGCGAGGATCTGCCGGCACGCTCTGAGGCTGCCGAGCACGTTTGCTCATGCCATTACTGATTCCTCACAGCGCTTCTCAGCGGAGAGCAGAGCCCGAGGCAGGCCCGTTTCCAGCAGCGCTCAGGACAGCTCGCCAGCAGTGGAACCGGGGAGATGGGGATGAGCAGGGGGATACAAGAAAAGAAGATTGCTGATACTCTCAAAGCCCACGGGCGTTTACCCTCCTGTTGCCTCTGAATAAAGGACATTTCTCATTAATCTCTGGAACTTGAAGGGAAGCCAGTAAGGTCGGCACGAGGATTTTGTTCTTTGCAAAGGCAGTATTGATTAAAGCACTGCCAGCTCACACGGACCGTACCTGAGGTCTGTCAGAGACGTATTTTGCACAGTGGCGAATGAGGCGGATCGCTTCCATACTGGTATCGGGAAATGCTGCATTGCAGGCAAATTCAGACAAGCACTTCACTGCGTCCTGGAAAGAATCTATGGTTGCTGGGAAGTGTTTTTCGAACACAATTGCTGGGAGAAAATTGTGAACAAAAGAAAAAAAGTGTCACGCTTTAAGATCTATTAATTCCAATATGAAGTGATTGTAGCAGAAGAAGTCATGAGAGGCCAGTTCCCTGATTGGTGCTGTGACATGCTTGAGTAGTAATAAAAACTAACAGATGAATGCCCAACCAGCCAACCAACCAACCAAACTCCAAACACCTAGCGGGCATTCTGCTCTGACCGTGCCTGAAATAACTGAAGGCAGCATCTAATCTGAAGGAGGGAAACGTAACAGTTCAGCAAGAGCAGAGCAACAGGCCTGCGGCTTAACGCTGGTCTGCGTGGTCAGAGCTTGCGGGGGCTCCGGAGAGCAGCCAGTCACACCTAGAGCAGCACTTCCCTCAGCAGCGTGGTCCTATTGCCTCGACTCCAAATACTCACTTCTGAGGAAAAGAGAATTCTTCACCAATGCTGAAAAAGCTTTAGAACTTGCAGAGGCTGAGACAGAGTGAGGAGATCCCTTACAGCACTTAAAGCCTGAGCTCTAGATTAGAGTGGGAAGAAGCAAATCAGTACTACCTAGCCCAGCACTTCCTCCTGAACAGAGCCAGAAACACGGAAAGCCGTAAGCAAACAACGTAACAGGAAAATGACCTCACAGTTCTTTTTTTGAGGGAAAGAAAAGTATAAAATTCTTCACTTAAATGAAGATGTACACATTAAATAGATCTTCTAAGGCTTGACTTTTGACTTGTTTTACCACAGACAGACCATTTTCTTCCTTAAAAAGCATAAAGGAAGACAGACAGCTATGATCTTCTTGAACTGTTTTCCTATTTGCCAGCGGGTTGGTTGGAAGGTGTAAACACTGGCTTTACAGCATGAAGTGGGCTTCACTCTGCAGAGCCGACAGCTAAACCCGTCGGTCTCTGGAGTCACACACGCTTTCCTGACGCCTGGCCGTGGCCGATACTCACTGACAATGTGTCCCGTGGTCTGGAACGCGAGTTCCACGATACTTTCATCCTGATCTGAGGCTGCCAGATGAAACACTGAAAAAATGTTTTTCCAGCCAGAACGAATGTTGGCGGCTTGGGAATTCACCATCTGCGCAATACACCGCACAACCATGTCCCGAATAGTAGGAGACCTGAATTAAGGCAATAATTGTTTAAACACAATTACGTGATCAATTAGAACAGTATAATTCTCCACCAAATGATTTTATAAAAGCCAGCTGAACCATCAGTTGTGATTCAGCTGCTTGTACATTACCTGTTCCTCTTCATGATGTGTTCAAAAGGTCTCAGGAAGTCCTTCTGGAATCGGAAATTGGCAAGTTCTCCTTTTTCCAAGAACTTCATTGATAACTGTCTTAATGAGTCTACTGCAAAAATAGCTACATCTTCATTGGGGTTGCAGCCGACCTGGTAACGCAGAACAGAAACACACGGTGAGCCTGCACCAGATCCTTGCAGGTTCAGCCCAAGCCGCCTTCACCTTCAATAATGGAGAACTAAGCAGTAACGGAAAATTAACACAGTTAAACCGCAGCCACCTCTATACACCACACTGTTAATGCACTCCGGTAATCCCTCGCCAACTCCACCTATTTTCTAGTTATGTTCCAGCATTTAAAACTTCCTACAAGTGAGGAAGGTCTCTAGAGAGATTTCAACAGGCTGTATTAACGCACATCAAACACTCACCCGATAAACAGTCAATTTAGACTGAAACAGAAAACAACCTCTTGTCTCTAGCTTCACCAAACACCCCCCAAACCCAGAACATGTATAACGGCAGCCAGTTCCAGACCCAGGCCACGAAAACTAACAACATCCATGGTGTGACATTTATTTACTGTGTACCTCTGCTTCTCGCAGGCCTCCAGAGCTCTGCCATTGGTATTGTGTTTTAACTGCTTACACAGGAGGACAGAAAAGCCAGTGGAACTCAGACAATCAAATCTCTAACTGAAACGTCCTTGCATCACTAATTCAAGGAACGGGCAGTGCAGTCGTGAACAGGGATACCTTATTAAAATGATCTCCAATAACCTCCCAGATTCTGGACCACTGCAGCCGTATCCGGCCCATGTTGTAGTAAGAAATCTCTACGATCTTCTGCAGGCTGAACATCCGCGGGTGGGTGGCGGAGAGCAGCTCGTCCATAGATACAGCACAGAGCCAGCGAACAAAATCCACTGTTAAAGGACCACAGATTTTAATGTGGCGTTTCCCCAAGGTTCAGGACAAATCTGCTTTGTAGTTTGTGGGGAGTGGAGGAAGAAGATAAAAACCTACCAATGGCGTTTCCATCCAACCTCGTAGATCCCGTAAATATTCTGTGAAATGCAGTTTAAGACACTGTTACGATTATCTTAAAAAATAGCATCTATTAAACACATATTCAAGATATTTTAAGAATATATTATAGACATCCCCTGACTACTTTTATTTCTTAAAACCACCAGTGATTGCGGACAAATACTAAGCTTTGAAAATAAAAATATTTCAATTCTTTCTAATATTTCAAAACAACTCCCACAAGCATGCGTGGGACTGGGTGGCGAGTGCTGCTCCCCGTACTACCCACCCAGTGACAGCGACGGAGGAGTAACGTCAGCAGTTTAGAAACCATTCAGCCCTGCTCCAAATACAGAAATCAATTCCCCCGGGGTGCACAACTCCTGTTTCCCATGACAGACGCACGCTTGAAACACTTTCCGTTATGAAGTGGGGGGAAAGACTGCAAACCTGCAGAGCTATTATGTGCTTGGTATTAAGCCTGCGCTTCGCTGGACGTGATTTTACTGCAAGGCAACTTTCACGGCCCTGACATCGATCTTGCTGCCGACGCTCAGTCACAGAAGCGCTCCCAAGCCCGCAGAACGATCCCTGCTTTGCGCCCGTCCATTCTGACAACCATTAAGGCAATGATGTTTTCTGATTTATATGCTGAGAGCAAGGCCCATTAACACTGATCTAAGCAGGGCATGCTGATGAGAGGTATTATGCCTGATCAAATCCAGTTATGATAAATACGATTCATAGAGAGGAAGACTGGAATAATAATTCAGGTAATTTCAGACAACATCTACATAGCCTAGAGGAAAGCAGGGAGCCAGTAATCACATTCAGAAGAGAAACGATCTGTCAATAGTGCTCCCTGTTCTAAGACAAAACGAGATTTGCTCTGTGTTACTATATATAGTACAGCGTGTGTGTATATATATCTATCTCGCTATAGCAAATCAAGATGCACTGGGCAGAACAGCAGTCTTCATTCTGCAACTCTGCTGTAGGGATTCTGTACCAGTAAAAAGGCTTCCTGCCTAATCTTTCTTCTGTTCGTTCTTACAAAAATATTTCTGCTCCATAAAAAAAAGGAAAAAACCCACAAACCCAAAAAGCACTTTAATGGTAATATTTATGTAGGTTTTTTACAAACGGGGGTAAATTAACAGTGTCCTATGATTAGCACAGGGTGTTCAAATACTGCTTAGAAAGCTTGAGGTGAAAGGTAATACAATACCTGTCCACAGCAACGACAACACTTTGGGAGCTGGTTTCACCGATGGATTCCTGGATACTTGCTATCTGCTTCCAATCCACGTTTCCACCAACTACAGTGAAAAAAAAAATTGAAAGATGGCTAAGAGATAACACAGAAAGGGCTGGGAAGGAAGAGGAAGACAAGTCGTGCCACTGTTGGTATAACAAAATGTATGTTCAACTCCCAAGAGAGAGAAGTACACAAAGCCAGGTGATTAGGACTAGCCGAGGGCTCATATCCGGGCAACGAGTAAGCTGAGGGAACACAAAGCTTTTGCTTGGCTGTGGGTGAAGTTGTTCAAAAGGCGGGAGACCCTGAGCGTCACACTAGAACTGAAACCTTCCAACAGTCAAATGGAGGTACAGACACGTCTTTGACATCTGTATGTCTTTAACTGTGTGCCCATCAGAAAAATAAATAATTACAATAAAACCAATTTAACGACAGTTTAAGACCGGTGTACTTTTATAGGAGGACAGGAACATCATCTCAATTACGAGGCAAATTCTGCCTCTCGGGCCAAGCTAAAAAAGGCACTTGTTCAGTACCAAAGTAACCAAAGGAGGAGGAAACAGAATTTAGAATTTAAGCTAAACTAATCGCTCGCCTGGTTTGAGTATTCCTTGTACAGGTTCCTCACAGGACACTCAACCCGCAGTCCCTAACTTGCCCACTCGGTTAAACAGCCGGTGCACTGCAGCTGCAGTATCGCTCGCAGGGTCATGCTGCCGGTAATCCGCTCTGACGGGTCAGCTGCGCTCGGACAGACACGAACCACGTACCGCTCTCCGAGATCGCCCACTCCCCATCCCAGCCATAACGCTCCACGGAGCACGACAAAGGCTCCGCAACAGGAACAGCTCTGTTCAAAGCCTCGGACAGTTTTACAAGGACTGCTTCAGAGTCCCATCTTCGAACCTCACAGTCAAGCACAATGGAAACAAAGGACGAGCTTTCACATCTGTCTGAACAAGCCCGTTAAAGGAAGCACTTTGTGTCTGCATTACTCACCCAGGCCCAGCCCCACAAATTCATCGGGTGCTTGATCTTTTGTTCCAGTGAAAGAACCTTCCCTGCCACGCACTGTCCCTGAGATGTAGCGAGGTTTTACTCCAGTTCCTATTAACTGTGCCAGTTCGAGCTGACTGATGCATTTCAGAATCTATTCCAGAGAACAAAGAAGTCATTTATTCACAAAAGCTGTTTGAAATGGTAAAAAACAAAGAAAAATCTTTAGAAGAAAACAATTCTAAACACTCAAGGACAGACACGTATTTCTGTTCTTCTGTCTAAAGTGACTATTAATTTAAATGCTTCATTTCTCACTCGGACAAGTTTTGCTACCTTAACTGGCAGCGTACTGTGCAGTTCTGCACGACGTCTGTACACAAGTACACGCTTGGCACTCAGCTAGAGCCCGCGGTGCTCAGGCACAGACAAGAACCCCACTGTGTTCACAGCCCGCACGTGCGCTTTCTTACAGTTCAGGCACAAGCGATTCTTGTACCTCATGCCAGGAATTTCCTAAATAGTTTCCATCTGTATGAGCCACTGTGATGAGAGTCTTAATTGTGTCAATATTCTTCTGCTTCATTTCAGTAATGCCAGAACTCACGGTCAGTAAGGTAAATCTCGCTAGCGCCTGGACGTAGGCATCTCTTTCAAGCTACAAACGGGAGAAAAAACAAAACAGGTAAAATTGTCTTGTAAGTGTTTCCTTAGTTTCTTGTTCTTCATATGATCTGTGTGATTTCAGCAACTGTAATGTTTGCCCTTCTCTTGCCAGGATGGAACATTCAAAGCGTTCAACACAGCGAGAATATCTGCCAGCCCAGGCGCTACCCTCTGCCGCGGCTGAAACAGGTAGTTGTACCCGTCCCGCTTTTGCAGCTTAGAAAAAACCAACAGGGACGTGAATTCCCACGGCCAGCTGCAGGCTCCAGGGAAGGCTTGGTTAATCAAATCTCTAAGTCTGCTCACCTCAGGGGCAGGGGGAAGACAGAGGAAGGAAACCTCATGTGATCTCAGCAGGGCTTTTTTAAGCAGCTGTATCAGAGGCCCCACCCTGCCTTTCCACACGAGTGATGAAAGTTCTCTCATTTTCTAAATGCAAGTGCAAGGAGAGAGGGAAACCAAGTGCCCAAGTTTAATCGGAATTACCCACTGGAGCCAGAGAGTCTGGAATTCTTGGCACTGTGCTTAATGCAAGATACATCGCGGCATTACATCAGGAATGACACTTCCCGTGCCACGACTGTTAAACT
>NW_010433241.1:14797-35713 GCF_000710305.1 Buceros rhinoceros silvestris | reverse complement strand
CCTGTTACTGAGGTCTCAGATTAGGACGCTCTCTCTGAGGTCGAGAACAGTGTTTCACACACAGTTCGCAGACACTATTTTACTTACGAAACGGGTCAGAAGGACTCATTTTAGGAAACGTGACAACAAATCTCAACAGCTTTGTAACAAAGCTAGAAAGTACTTTAACACAGAAGTAACCAACTTGTGGGGAAACAAAAATCAGTACGGAGCACTTACCCTAGAACGCCCGGACAGACAGAGGTCGCTTTACTGAAAGCATTTCCAGTCAAATATATACGGTGACTGCATACAGCAGTAACTGCAGAGGCAGGCAGCCTCGAGGTGCTGTAGTGCACAGCTTCAGCAACGAGGACTCTCAGAACCCCACAACATTTTGCGGGTACATAAAGTATTGTTTCAATCTGAATTATTTTACCTGGATGTTGAAAATGCAGGCAATCCTGATCGCACATCGTATACCCTCCAAACAAAGAGAGGCGACTTCTGTGTCATCACAGTCCTGCAGACCCACGCTGAATGCGGCCAGAAAAGGTGTCCAGGCCAGCTGGTACGTATGCAAAACAGAAGTCACGGTAGCAACTGTTAGTACTTGAAGGTCAATGTTGTAGCTTCAACACCCTGAGAAAGCGTAAATTCCACCCTTAACTCCTATCGTTAACACTGAAGTTGCCTTTTGCCAAAAAGGACATGGAACAGAGTAGACAGGAGATGCAGAACATGGTGAGAAGAGACAAGAGCCATAGAATAAAAGTACTGCAGATTGATGTTCCCCTCAGCAGCCAACACACACAACCGTCTTCAGACAGCTGGAAAAACAAACCCCAGAGCTGTGTCAGTTAACGACTACCGGGTTTTGGTACTCCCGGGATAACCTCTGTCTTTGCACAGTGAGAAGGAGACAGAGTCAATAATGCACAACCTCTGAATCACTGCTACAGAAAAGGCACTGGGGATGCAGATGGCTTTGCACCCACACAAGAGTGACGGTTTAACACAGGTCCAGCCGCCTCCTCCAGACCCAGATGACAGTCCCAGCCCTTCTGAAACACTCATCTGCAGCTGAGAATGTTAGACAGAAGGTTTTTTTGATAACTGCTCCCCCAAATGCAATGCACTGATCTCCCTTAGAAGCAGCAGGAGGGACTCAAAACAAGGGACTGTGATTAGTAGTTCTGCACTTTCATAACTCTGTTGGTTTGACAACACCTCTATACCTGAAATGAAAACCCTATCACTTCAGGTTTCTAACTACTCCTTATACTTTTGTCCCCTCAACATACTCCTCCGTTGGATCAAGATGCTGCTTGTATCAGCACAGGAACTTCTCAAACGCCAGGGTCAGTGGAACTGGAGCAGGAGGCTCAGCATCCCTCTCTGCCGGAACAAGGTCAGTAACTTACGGAACGGTCAGAACACCGCAGACACAGATCCTCAGTATTTTCAACAAATCCTGTCGCTCAGTATGGTGTGTCAGGACACTGCTGTTCGAGGTGATGTCTAACGAAGTATCTCACCTTAAACATGGGTCTCACGTGCTCCAGGTGCGTTGCACTAGTAAAAGGTGCCTGAACGTGGCTCACTGCCTCCATAAGAGCTTTAGCTGTTTTAGCCATCTGTTCCATTTCCAGGTTATAGAGGAGTCTTCTCTGCTTTTCACTAGCCACGCCTGTAAACACATTTTTTCCTCTCATTTGTCTGTCTTTAGCAGTGCTGTTCTCAGGAATACAATGATTTCAAGTGTTTCACTAAGTGCCATACTTAGAAGCATTTTTGGTATTACCTTTACTTTCTGAAATTACCACACCACCAAGGGATTTCTTTCACAATACAGACACGTTTTAACTCAAGGAAAACTTATGTATGAAACGTATCTAATTTTAAACCTTTACAGAATGTTATGATTTGCACAACAAACATTCCTCCTCCATCACCTCAGCTGACCACATAAATATCACATCCACTAAGCTAAATTCAATGTGAACAGAAGTTTCATAGCAGTCCATCAGCACAGAAAATAACAATAAAAACAAGGGGACATTATTTTTCTGAGGGAGAACTACCCTAAGCACCTTTTCATTTCAGTAGTGGAACCTCCATCTCATCAAAAAAGTGAAACCCAAGTGGAGTGTAATAATCCCATTCTTCAGAATTAAAATACTGGGTTAATTGAATGAATATTGAAATTAAGAGGGATTCTTTCTTCCAGATGCAAGTTCCCTGTAAGCGATCTGTTCATGAGGCTAACCTAGGGCTTGAAAGTACACCAATTTGTCAAGTCTCTTAACAACCTCTGTAGAAAAGCTACGTAGAATGAATAACATCTGAGGCTTCACATTGCACAAACCACAAAATGTTTCCGGTATTTCAGAGAGGGAAAGATAATTAACTTTAAAATTGCATAAATTAGTGCCCTACAAACCAAATCATGCAGAATTTTTGAAGATGACAGACTCGTTATTGCAGGAAAACACACGGGTTACCTTAGAAATAGAAGGCACCAGCACTGTGTTTGTCGTGTACTGCGCCCATCAACAACGCTGCTCCTTCGCAAAGCCCTCGAACGCACCTCCCTGCGTGGCTGCTGACAGCACCACGACAGCAAGGCTGTCATCTCCACAGCCAAGGCACCGCACGCAGGCGCAAAGGCGTGCGAAAATAACACAGGTCTGCGTCTAACACTGGTTTGAGGGCAGCATCACGCACTAAGGTTAAAAGTCGAAGGGTATGGCATTGGGAGTTAGGAGCCGGTCGGAGCTGGAGCTGAGCAGAGCCTCCCTCGTTAAGCTCACATTACAAGGAGCTCGTTTCCTGGAACTGAAGAACGCTGACATTGCAACAACTTACTTTGTTTACTGGATTTCGTGGGTATTGTTAATTCTTTTGTTTCTTTCATTGAAATCTTCTTTCCAGCAATTTCATTATAGATAGCAGACAAATACTCTTCAGGGAGATCTTTGCTGTCATTGATACCTCTATTCATTTTAATATACTGCTCTTTTGTCATTTTATTCTTAACCTGAAACCCAGAAAGAAGCTGTTAAATGAGGCGAGTTCATAGCAGTTACAGTGCTGCCTATAAAACTGCCAAGCAGAGGAGGAGTTACGATCAAGGACAGACCGGCTGATTCAGAAGACAAAGTGTCCCACGCACACAAGAGTACACCGCAAATCTACAAAACCCTGCGAGGCCATGGGGACGTTACACCCCTCAAACATTCACCAGCACCTGCAGACCGGTTGCAGGCATTGCCGAGACGAGTGGGGTGTGTCATGCAGACCAGGCTACCTATGTTCAACATAATCCCATAATCTCTTAAGGGTTCGACAGTCCTCCCAGATTTTGCTAAAATAAGTGATGACGGCTCATCACCGCAATTTCAAATGTTATGGACTGCAGAAGGGAGCTGCAGTCATCAAAATAAAGCTGCATTATATTTTCAAACAGCCAGAAATCAGGAGCAGATGTCTTTTCAAATCAGTGGGTAAGTAACTACGTGAGTTCTGGCTTTGACTGTAGGTTAGATCACTGCTCAGAGTGCTCTGTGTGGAAGGAAACCACACAATTCCTACTCAACACTGAGTAGGGAAACGGTACCTTACAGAAAGGTCTAACCAAAACACCTGAAAAAATCTCAACACCCGTGAAACACAATACCGTTACTTAAAAGATGCACAGACTTCAGCTACCGTATTCCTTACACACGAAGTTTGTACAACTGCGTTGTCGCAAAGCCTGGAAGTCAAATGCCTAAGGATTACACCAATATTTTTCTAGCAACGTACCTGTGGACTGTGAAGATCTGTTGTCAACATGATAATTGAATAAGCTAAAACATACGCAGTGTCTGCACTAGCAAAAAGAGTTTGCCTGAAGGAGGAAGAGAGAAAAAGAACAGCAAATTTAACATATTAAGGTTTTTTTACTTATTATTCAGCTTTCCCAAGTGCCAAAGACAAAGCATGGCTTACCCTTGGTTACATTCTAAGTATCTAGCAGCAAATTTCTCCATCAGGCGATCAATTTTTTGAGCCTCTCCTGGAAGACGAAACCCCTCTAGGAACATGCGCAGAGCTGAAACAAAATCCTTCCCTGAAAAGTCGTGTTGGTCTACATATGCATACATGACTTCTTTGTTAAATTTGTCATTGTCTCCCAGGAACTCTCCAACCTGAGTCTAAAACGAGAACAGAAAATACAGACGTTGGTTAATATTACCAATGACTGTTCATTCTCTGCCACAACGATTGCTGGAGATAGGAAACTTACTACTGGAATGAAAAGTTTACTAAACCTGACTTTATTCCCACCGGAGTACAGATCTCAAATATATGCAAGTGATGCGGAAATATAAATAGCTGATACTCAAGTACACCCAAGGCAATCACTGCCAGCACAGCACAGCGAAAAATACCGTGCATCAGATAAAGATGCCTGTATATGCAAATTGAGGTTAAAAATTTGTTTGGATGGCTGATCCTAAGTCCTAATACTGAAATTTGTGAGTTCAGTGGCAGCTGCAGACGTGGGCACACACAGTCTTTCCTTTGAGAACAACGGGAGTGGCTAATAAGCACAATGGTGCAGGCTGCCGTTTCAGAAGTCACAAAAAACGTGGCTAATATCCACACGATATACTCCCAACCTCCTCAGGCAGATACTGCAGGACCCTTCCAAGCCCAGCAACAGCTGCTAGCTGTAAGAAAACTCACAGAACTCCTCTAGATTAAGTACCTTCCCTTTGGGAAGCAGCAAGAAATGCTTTTCATGTTAAAGTACCAAGTTATTTTTTAGCTGTCCCTGCAGGACAGTTACTTCTGGCAGTCCCTAACTGGACTGAAGTCCGTACAGTTTAGTAAGTTCCTTCTAGCTATACTAGCAACTAAGGACCAGTTTTGAGTCAGGCTCCTTTGCACCTGGCTGACCTGCAGCGTTGTCCAGGGTGTAGCCCCAAGGCACACTCCAATCCAAATTCTTTGAGCTTACACATTTTAGAAGAGAGAGAAGTTTCCTTTTCTTTATTGCACAATGATGTTATACATTTTAAAACACTGTCACGTGATTTGCAATTATTATAACATCAGCAGCATCAGCAAAAAAAAAAAGCACATCAGGAAAAGAGTTTTCTTACAGAGTCTAATCTTTCCTCTTGATGCAAGAACTGAGCGATATCTTCAGGGGTAGTGCCAAGCATTCCTTGTTCTTGCAGGTACTGAATCCCCCTCTTTGGTTTCTTATTGAATCTGCACAATCAAGATCAGGATGGAATGAGAGTTAACTCTTCTACCTATGCACAGAGCCTTACCAGCTTTAGTAAAAAGATGTAGTTTTGGATGAGGTTTTTGAAAATCTATGTATTGAATACTTTTCCTTTACCAAACTGCATTAGATGGGAATGAGCCAATCCCTTCTGTGATTATTCCCTTCATCACTGGATGGCTTTCTGGATTTTTTTCCCCTGTACACAGCCTCCTCTTCCTCTCTGCTACGTAACTACCAGCATGGCACCCGAGCAGCTCCAGGTAAAGAGAGCTATTATTTACTCTCACACTCATGAATTAAAAAAGACTCCAGAGAAACAGCAAAGTCTTGGCTTGGAAAGGAGTAACGATGCTCCCTCTGTCGCCTTCAGTTTTAAGCTGTATGAAACAATCAAGCAGCCCACGAGCTGCCTGCAGAATGGAGACATACAAGACCCAGACCCAGGTGACTGAAAGACACTGAAGCCCTGGAGGACCAAGGGGCTGAGAACTATTCTGCAGCAAACCTTTATTTCTGCAGAGCGACCTCACTGAGGTGACAAGGCTGAAATCGCACAGAAGCATCACGTCAGACTGCACCGAGAAACTGTACAAGCCCCTGGCTCTCATTATGACAAGTTCATCAGAAGGAAGCACCGGCTTAAGCACACAGGCACTTCCATCAGTAACGGGTCCACTAGGACGGGTCGTATTCAGCTGATCCCAGGAGTTCAATGTTCTTTGTATTCAAATATAAAAATCTTAGTTATAGATAAGCAGGTTTGGAGAAAAAAGAGCAAACCTTCAGAGTACTCATCTTCTAGCTGCGAGGAATTAGGTTAACACAAAACACTGCTGACAGACTCCAAAGGGGACACCCTTCAGCACCATTCACCAGAGGAAGTGCTGTTACATCCAGTGTTTGTTTCCTAACACAAGATGAGTATCTATGAGGAGAAGGAAGAAAAACCCAGGAATCTTCATAGCTCCGAGAGAGCCCACCCTCCCACAGGCGGTAAAAGGGCACTCACAAGTCAATTCCTTGTTCTATTATTTCCTTTTGTTGCTTTAGGACTTCAAACTGCTCTGGGTTGTCAGTGCCAGACATCTGTGTGCTGTAACTGCCAATTCCTGATGAAGCAGTAGAATCCAAGGAATTCAAGCTTCCATATCTGTTAATTGTCTCTGGGTGTTTAGTTTCATTGCTGTCCTGTTCTGCGGGTTTTTCTTGGCCTAGGAATTGGAAGAGGTTACACACGTACAAAATACATTCAGTGGAAAGAAATCAGAATCGCAGATTCTACTTCAAATCCTCTTCTAAAACCTACTGGGGTTATGTTCAATGATCTATTCATTTTTATATAAATATTTGCCTGCTGTTTTGGTTGGAAACAAGATTAAAACAAGTAATGATTTATTTACTTCACTGCTTATAACATCAGAAGTTCTATAGCTACTTATTAATGAATTTTTTAAAACGCCCTCCATCTAGTCTTCAGTAGGAATTTAATCAATATGAAGTCAGATGAAATTAAGGGAGCTTCAAAGTAAGTTTTGCCACACACTTAAAATTAGAAATACAGAAAATAACAAGATTTAGTAATTTTTAGTGTGTTATCTTTCTAGGAACTGATACAATCAAGAAAAGACAACTTAGACAACTTGTTCATATGCCACCAAGCCAAACTTACTAGCATTACTATCAAATTAAAATTTAATTGAAAAGGTTTTACCGATCTGGACACTAACAGTAGCAAAATACTGGAAGAATGCATTGAACTCCTCCAGCAACTCTTTACTAAACCAGAAGAAACACGTCTCGTGCCTTACCGAGTGTTGTCTGAGAATTAGGATTTACGTATTGATCCTTACTCCACTCCACCATGCACTTCAAGATCGATACCAGGCACTCCAGTCCTTTTTTCCTCAAACTTAATTCCTGGAAGAGATTTCAAATGCAGTACGTTAGTGGAATGGAGAGTTCGGTCTTCACCTATCATGCCAAAAAGGCTTCATAAAGTTGGGTGGAATTTTTACCTGAACGTTGGACATGCCAAGTTCTTGGCTACCCCTTCCTTGAGCAATCTTTGACAGGTCATTAACCAGCCTTTCAAATATATTTGCTGCATTTAAATCACAATCGTAGTTCACATAGATGTCCACTACGCTCTGGGCATCTACAAACAAAGTGGAACAAAAACTAGATCATTCAGTGAAAGGCATGTACAATTTTGTTCTTTTTATGTTTATATAAAAACATAAAATCTAGAAGCAAATGGTCCTCAATACCTGCACATATCCTTGTCAGCGTTTGTATAACCATCCATTTATGATCGAATGAGCTAGTAGAAGTTTCCAAAATATACAGGAAAATTTCTTTGAAGAAAACCTAACAAATATACCAGGAAGAGGGAGGAAAAAAAAAATCTATTACAAGTGGAGTCACCAACTTTGGTGGCCAACGTTCTGACATACTTCTGAAAGCAGCACTTTAGAGGTACAGGAGATGGGGGTGGGGGGCGGTGGGGAGGGAGGAGAAAAGGTGGAAATACCACTTATGCTTTATCCATCCGAATCAAGAATTTGAAGTATTACCTATGCGCTTCTGGAGTTTTGTACAGCTGCAAAATTTGGTTTATATTCTGATCGCTCAAAACTAGAAGAAACGGGAACGACATGAAGCCCTAAAGGACAATTTAGCCTGTTGATTAGTCTGAGCTGCTGTTACAGTTCATTTGGGATTTGGAAAGGAGGGTAATACCTCACCACAGAAGATTTTCTCTACAAGATGGTAAGGTAACGTAACAAACAGCCACTCTTGCCAATGGGAAGTATCAGACCCTCGTTAGAAGGGAAACATCCTGACACAGAAGCAGAGGCATTAGGTTACTGGAAGAAGGGTACTGCACAGGCACAGCATTAAAAATGCAGCAGGTCCATTAACAGGAACGTTATTCTTCCCTAAAATATTAATTTTGCCTGAAATTGCTGTAGTACAGCTGTAGTACAGTTGCTGTTCCTTGGCACACAGACTCTTTTCTCCCCTCTCAATGAGTTCCTCACCAGATCCATCACTATTACAGGCTCTTTCAGCCGAGGACGCTCAGCAGCTAGGGCAGGCGCTTTCCCACTCCTTCCCTAGGCAGCAGCAGATGAACTCAAAGCGTGAGCTGCTCCCCGGCGTTACATCACCACCCTACACAGCATTACATCACCGGTGCGTGCTGTGGAGAGCTCACCTCGCCGCTGCCAGCTGTGCCTACCAAATCCCCCCTCCTCTGCGTTTTCCAGAACGCTGCCAATGACAGTCTCAGGCCATCGAGCTCCTCTTCTCTGACAGCAGCACACAACTATCCCAACAGCAACCACCCTTGTTTTTAGTATTAAATATTCCCACGTATCGGAGACTGTTCAGAGATTTTTATGCTGTTAGCCAGGTACAGGTACACACAAGGCTAACGTTGCTGTAGTCACACATTGGGGGAAAACCAGCAACCCTGCTCTTGAAGCAATTCTGATGGCAAGCCACGTCCTCAAGCAAAACGCACTAACGGTGTTTCCGTGTCACTGGCCTCTCTAGAGAGAGGTACACAGTCCCAGTTACTCGTCGTAATGAGGAAAGCATCCCTACGAAACATAAGGAGTTCAACACAGAACAAAGACTTTCAAATGCTTAAATATACTCAAGAGTACTAGACTGGTTTTAGCCACAACCTGTGTAATACAAACAGAGGAGGACATAAAATTTTAATATAGGTCATGCTATGAGCAATCCTCAAGTTATGTATTTGCTCGTTTTCTACTGAAAGACAATAATGTTATATACCCTCTGGAACCAGGAAAATGACTTTTTTCTGGTAGACACCATAAAAAAAGGTCACTGATGCAGCAGAGTAAGAAATTTCAAGTATAAAAATTAAACCAAAATCTACGCTAGAATAGAAACTAGCTGGAAGGTCTGTGTAGTGCAACTCCACGCTCCCGAGACAGAGCTGACTTCGGTGTCAGCTCCGGTCAAGCGTATCTTGGAACAAGCAGCAGCTTCTCAAAGGTGTACTGATAGTTTACATTTCAGATTTTTAAAAACACTACCTATCACTATGTTGCTTATCACAAATACCGGAAAGGCAAACCAGAAAAGAGCTAAGTATTAGTCTGGTCAACTGAAGGTCGGGGTTCTCAGATATCTTACTCACAGTTATGAAAGGGTGGTGATGGTACATAGAGCTACGTGACTCCCCAGATCCCCTGACATCTGGGATTTTATTTGCTGCACCCATTTAGAAATACAATTGAAGTACAGCTAAACTATTTTAACTGTCAGAGGGTAGTGTTAGCTGAATATTTAAGTCAAAGGACAAAGGGAGGGTCCCTTTCAACAGCATCTGAAACTATTATTTTAAAATACGCTAAAAATTTCTTACACAGATAAGGCAGGCAGCCTCAACCCCAAAATACATAGATTTTGCATATTATAGATGAGAGCATATGGCTCTCTTACAGCTCCAAGAGACAAACTGAATGTGAAGTTATCTACTTGTCTACCCACATCTTCTCAATAACCTTTAGGATCAGCAGCTGAAAGAAGAGGAATTCTCAGCTCTCAACCAGCAACAAGAGTACATTTCTAGAAATTGCTGTCCCCCGTACTTTGCAATAAAGGGATGCTCTGGCAGCATCAAGCCTTTGGCTTTCTTATTTGTGAGGAGGAAATGCAGCCCTGCAATGTGGTCCTAATTTAGCATATCCCAGAAGCTGCTGCAGTAGTGTAAGGTATTCTGTACCACATTTTCCTCAGATGCATCTTCATTTTCTGTTCGGAATTTGGGGAACGGATGGCAGTGACGGAAGCTCATCGCACTTCTCTCAGGGAAGCCGGATTGCCACGCGTGTACCACCTCCACACTGACTTGTACGCTCAGAGAAGACACAGCGAGTCCACCACTTTCCAGGATGCAGGCTGTGTGACTGAAGAGCAGCTCGGCCCAGTCTGACGTGCTGAACACCGCACAGGCACCACGGTCTTGTGGAGCACACACAGTTCATCTTGAAAAATCTTCAAAATGTGTTGTATTTAACGCATTCTCCACCAATCACCAAACCTCTACTTCTACCCAAGCTCAAGGACAATCTGTAAACCCTATAGTTTCTTCCCCAAAAAGGCATCAAAATAACCTGATGAACACGGTATCTTCTGACACGGTACTGGCAAAACAAGCTTCTGCCTCTGAAGTTGCCACAACACACCAACTTATACAAGTGACCAATGGCTGACTTAGCCTATCCAAAACCCGACTCATTCCTGAGTGCCAGCATCATTCTGCAATACCACCCTGCCACCGCCAACAGAAAACGCTCCTTTTACAGAAGGGAAACTGAACTCATACAGGTATGGGCGTAGTAAGTTATGACTGTAAAAATTCACCTCGATCACAAAGCACGTTCTGCACTGTAAAATCCCGTAGTTTATGTTAACACCCTTTCCTGCGTGATGAGATGGCTTACTTCTGTATTAAGTACTTCACTGCATGTTCTAGCTGATGTTCAGAAAGGGGAACAAATGTACCTAAACCAGACCAAGCTATACACAAACAAAAGTTCACTTCACACCTACTTCCCCTTAAATTAGAAATTCACGTAACATACCTCAATCTGCATCTTTAGATGAGTCTTAAAGTTTGAGAGGAGGGTAAGAAATATGGAAAGTGAAAGTTCAAAAACTTCTGGAACTGATGAGACTCCATTTTTTGACAGAGCAACACAAAGGTACTGCTTAATAGCATTAATAAACATCTCGTTTGTCCTGAAGACAGGTCCTGCATTTTGCAGAATGGACAGAAGCAGCTGCAGTGAAAGAATCTTTGATCGCAGTTCATGAGATCTAGAACAAAACAATGCAGCGTATCAGCTCAGGGTAAGTCATAAAAAACACAACCTTCTCTTGAAAAGTCAATGCACACCACAGTGATTGTCTGAGGAATGGTCACAGAATAAACCCAAATTTGACACAACCTGGTGTAGAAAGTCATAAAACAATCAGCTTCTTTGTTGAAGTGGTCACCTGCAGCCAAGAAGGTGGGTAAGAATAACCTTTTCCAGTTCCTCATCATTACTGGTGAGCCACCCTCTCTTCTGCAGCACAGCACCAGAGGAGCAGCGAGAGCAGGCAGCGCTGTCATCTTAGCCAGAGGATGAAGGGAACTTTCTTTCCCTTCTTTTGGAAGATCCTGTCTAAAATACCCAGCCCATCTACAGAACTCTGGCTACCAAAAGGTGGAAATTCCTCCTCCTCCTCTATTTCCACCAGCATGGAGTGAGGAACGACCATGAAGACAGAGAGACAACAGCTCTACTGCCTGACCTACCTGCCTCCCAACACTGAAATCAGTTTGCTCATGCAGTTATTTCATAGTGTTCATCAGTCACTGGCCCCAGCCCACTCCCCGAGCAGCTAAGATATATAATGTGCCTATTTTCAGCATGGCAATAGCAAAGTCAGGCAACTGTTGGGTTGTCAAGTGCTCCACAGTAACATCATGCTTCTTACGGACTGAAGTAAGCTAGAATTCATGTCAGAACAGCGCTATTTATGCTTTAAAAAACAAATCAAAAAAACAAAAAAAGCCCTACAAAAACCAGTCAACACGCCCCCCAAACCACACAAACACAGAAGCGAGAAGGAAAATCTGCATCTGTGAAAGTATAATGTGCTTTAAATAGCATTCACTCCTCAGGCTCCTGATGCTCCTTCTTCGTCTCAGAAAAGACCATAGGTCTTCTGAAGAGCAGGTACAGACATGAATGGCTTTTCCAACGAGACGGTCCACAGCTTTCATCGAACAGCCACCCACTGACAGGGGACAGTTATGAAACATAAGGAACAACAGGAAGTTTTTCATACAGCACAGCCCAGGCATGACAAGCAGTGTTTCACGTCATCATGCCACGCTCACAATAGCTGGGTATGTGCTGTGTACAATCCCAGTCCTAAGACTTTTTGTCTAACGACACTTTTGAGAGCAAAGCACTGCCAAACTGAGTGAGGAGCTTGTTCCTCCCAGTCCTCCTGATGGGCTGCAGGTCAAAGCAAATGCCCCAAAACACAGCGTTTCCTGGAAGACAAATTCTCAGCAGCAGTGAGGAAAAACCACCTGCCTCTGTCTCCACCCTTCACTGCCCTGCCTTTCCACAGTGCATCACTAGACAATTTGAAAATGGTTCTACACGAACCCTTCAAACCCTTTTTACTACATCATAGTAGTTTGCAGCTTATTAAATCCACCTATCAGTGATTAAACTGCCTTACAGTTATCTGCTTTAAAAGTCAGACCTCGGAACAGTAAAGCTCGTTTTGTTTTGAAGAATTCTGGGCCTTTGGCTGTCATTAGCAGCCGTACTACAGTGTTAGTATCTTCGGAACAAAGAAATCATTCTTCTTGAAAATTATTACCAATTGTTCCTAATGTGCAAAAAAAGATGTGTATAAATTCTACCCAAGATCAGAAAAGCAGAGTACTTTGCCACACCTCACAACTAACTAATACTGGTGCCCAGCTGTAGAGAATTTGTTTGTTCGTTTACTACGAGAAATTCTCTAAGTCAAACGGAAAATGTGTGTTTTCAGCCAGAGGACAAGATTTCCAAAACAGCCAAATAAAGACGTTGTTTTCAAAACATTTGTGTTCTGATTAAGGAGGGTGTCAAATGTGTCCAACTTGAGCAAAAGAATGAAATGCCATCATGAATTTATCATAACCAGCATCAGCTCAGAGCGAGGAGTATGTGCACTGGGTACCCAGTAAGCAGAGGGCGGAAGAAACAGCAGGGCACGAACAGCAACGGTTACGAACCCAGGGATTACTACAGCTGAGCAACGTTAGCCAGTACCAAAACTGCCTGAACTTCTTCTTGACAAACCCTTCAGGAAAGGTTGTAAGGAGCGAGTAGGAAGAACATGATGTGCTTACAGGAAGCCTTGGTGGTGTTAAAAACCCTTCTAACCAGCGACTGCTGTCGTTTAACATACAACAGATGCATTAAAACACAGAAGTGCCCTTCCAAAGTTTCTAGGTTCTTTTTACCATACCTTTATTTTCTCTCAGTAACTAAGTACTCACAAAAGTTTAAATAATTCATCATGAGAACTCTGAACTGTACTTACTTTGGGTCTGGTGGTCCATCTGACAGGGGCTTCATGGAGAGTTTACACAGTGACCTGAATACAAGGAAGGCATCCTTTTGTAAAATGTGGGAAAACTTAGCACCAGGGGTAGGTCCTGAAGAATTTCCAGATTCCTAAAGAAGTTAACACAGTTCAGTATTCCATTTTGCATGAGCAGGGTGTGCAGGGACATCCCCACCTCCTATCAACAAGAAGTTAACACTTTATACAAACATAACAATTCACTATGGCTCTATGGTCTCAAGACCAAACCAAACGAAAATATTCTGCAGCCCAATGAAAACGAACAAACACACTCACATGCTACCTCAGTACTAAGTCATAATTAATTACTTTCATGAAATTAGGTAGGGCGAGTTTAAGCAAGGTAACTTGCAGTGAATCGCCTTCAGAGATTTTCAGTAGGTAACTAGGTTAAAAAAAACCCCACTCTGACATTTTAATCGAATATGAGTAGTTTTGTGTCTGGGGCAAGACCCACTGGGTGAAACTGGGGTGCAATCATCCCCCTAATTCTGAGTTCTCTCAGAATTCTGCGTTGCTGTTCCCTGTATAAGCAAGCTGTTGAATGATAATTTTCTCTTTGCATGGCACATGCCCACAGCTTTTTAAGATTAAAATCTGTCACTCCCAAGCCTGATTACTAGGTACAGTGAGAGCGGATGCCCTCTGTCAGTGGAGAGCACGCACACGACGATGGCTGGTGCCGCAGAGGCAGTACACCTTCACACCTCGGCTGTTAGCGAAAACCAGATCCTCTCAGACATCAAACTTTGTGTTTGAAATCACTGCAGTCAGGTCATGCCACAGGCACCACATTTCTCTCTCTCATTTGGAAAGAGCACAGTGAGCTTACACAGGTGTGTCTAGAATGGCTGTATTCTCCACTACGCATACTGAACGCTCATTTTACAGTTTCGCAGGAGATCTTTGGAAAACAGGGAACTGAGATCTCTAATCCGGGAACAGGGACTCTATGGGACAGCTAAAAATATGCTAGGATAAAAAAGGCATCACATGCAAAATTTACTTACAAAACTCTTAATTTCTATCGTGCATTAAAACAGAACAATGCTTAGGACGTGACTTTGTACTTGAAATTCATCTGAGTAATTTATTTTATGGAATTGCGTTAAACACTCTCTGCAGAAGCGTTGGGCAACACAAAACACGTTACTTTTTCAGAGTTTCTGTGCCTGTACCTGAGTATCGTTGGAAGAGACAGATAACCTGTCATCAGGTAAAGATGGTGTATACGCAACAGAAATTGGAGTCCCTGGAATTCCATTTGCCTGAATGTTTTCACTGTCGCTGCCATCCTCTAACGTTACAATTGTGCCATCACCACCTGCACTTTCAGAGGTCCCTTCCACATCTACAGAAAAGGTGCAAAAATTATCCACAAACATGACATAGGAACGCAAATTAAAAGGAGCTCTTAAGTCTAAGGTTTATATGCTAAAACAATCATAAGCAAAGCATCCCAAGACCACTCTCTTTTAGTTAAACATGCAGCAGCATTAGAAGGTCCAGATGCAGCTGCTGTTGACTGGACAGACAGAATACAATACAATACCTCCAACTACTATGTTCACCATTTCCTGCACGATGCTCTCTACAATTTCTTGTGCCTTCTCTTCACACTCATTGCTTTCACCATCGTACAGTCCTCCATCAGCTTTGGAAAGATCTTTAAAAAGAAAAACAAACCCAAACAAATATTAATGCAAAACTCATAAATTAAGGAGATATTTTACTGGCATTCGCTATTTAAAAATTCAATTACAAATCTATTACTAGGAGAGTGTACATTTAAAAAACCCGTCTTTGGATGCTTCAAAACCAGCATTTGCAGAACATAAGCCTTCCAGTGTTTAACCTGTAATGAATCACACGCCAACGAAGGACTTCAATTTTGTATCTTCCTGTACATTAATCACTGAAACCACACTAGTTTTGAGATACTGTTCTCAAGAACTCTCACAACATCACATAGGTGCAAAGAGGGATCTCTGCTGCAGTGACTACAGCAGAGCGGAGGACTGAGGGATACCTCTGATGAGGTTTACTGGTGGTAACAAACAACAGGCGCTTTGTGTTAGTCAAGTGTTTGAAAATATACACCTGACTCCAGACTTGGGAGAGGGCAAGGACAACAATCCTCAAGGCTTTCTTTTTACAGACCTTTTCCCTCCCTCCACAAGACAGAAATACACACTGATTACTTTCTGCTGCTGTGGCTTGGTCAGCTTCTGTCTGCTCATTCTCCGCACTAGAAATATCAGATCCATTTTCTGCCTCTATATCTTCTTGAAGGTTCTTGTCCACATCGTTTGCGCTGTGGTCAAGCTCCCTCTCGTGTTCTTTGGACAGCTGATCTGGCTGCGTTGGAACATGGCCCAGCTGAGGTGACTCAGGCTCATGATGGCTCACTGGAGACTGCTGGAGATGGTGTTGCTGTCTGTGCCTTTCCTTTTCCATCTGTTTGGCTTCCTGAAGCTACAAAAACATTGCAATCACACAAGAGTTTCACCTCGAAAACACAGCAGCGAGCTGTATACATACGGTATATGTTATTTTAGAAACGGGAAAGCTCTCCTGCCTCTGCATAGGCAGCGCCTCCATAAAGCTGCAACAGTTTAAGGAAGTGCACCCTTTGTATTATTATAAATCATAGAAATATCATGGGATAAACCTTTGCAAGAGGGCTGCCTCCCAGCTACGCACATCACACACCACCACAGCTTCACCCTGGACGAGGGATGAGTAACTACACGCTGCACAGGACCAGGAGCCACCTGCCTGCCTGACAAAAAGTTCAGCCAGCCGCTGTGACAATATACAAGGACTGCACGGAGAAACATCACAGCAGATTTTTTTCTTTTTTGGAAGCTCTCACGAAGAGAAATACACTGGAGAGTCTTCCCTTACCCTACAAGCACATGGTATTAAGGGAGAGACTAAAAAAAATTAAATAGGGAACTGACTGAACAGCCAGGGAAAAACCAAAAGCGGGAGCTAACCCTGAGAAGAGCAGCACTTCTGAAACACCACAGGAGACAGGTTCTCAGAAGAAACCATCATACTTAAAACCGTAAGACAAAGATTATTTTAGTTTTGAGGTTCCTTGATCTCGAATTCCTGGAAAAGGCAGAATCTCTGCGACTTGTCTAATGGATTCAGAGAAGAGCCACTCAAGTCAAAGCAAAGCAGGGTGCCCTTTGGGGCGATGCTCTAAGGACTGGCATTTATCAGAAGTTCCGTAACTTTTTATACTGGTATTCTGGCTACTATGATCTCAGCCTTTTCCACTCAAGGCTTTCTATGCTGCTTCTTCTGGGGTGCTCTAGATGCTCAGATAGATCCTGTCTTTCAAATTACACCTCGACTCATTCCTTCCAGCATCTGTTAGCCACACACTGAAGTAACTGTCCTGAGCGACCGAAACGAGCAGAACTGCCTGTCAACTCACACGAAGACTACACTTACAGACCAGTTTGTTTAATCCAGACTTCTATGAGCAGTTTCAATCCTATACACGAGCCCCACTCCCCAAAGCACTTTTCACACCTATTTCAGTGTACAAACCACAACAAGAACAATGTAAGATACCCAGGTTTTTGAACCCCAGAAGCACCTCAGTTAGAGAAGCCAGAAAAGCTTCAGAATAATGACAAAACACAAATCTCTCGAGCCGGTTTGCTTCCACGAACTAGTTTCCATTATGAAGATACTGAGATACTCACTGCTTGATTTTCCATACGGGCAAAGATGACATTCAGCATCTGCGTGAGAGTGGCCTTGGCTGTGGTTTGATTGATGAGATTTTTGCTTGCTAGATAGATATTGTAACATGTTCTTACAGCCTGCAGCACCGTTCCTTCGTGGATTTCTATGTGTTGAGATGTTACTGCAGTGAGCAAAGCCTAAACAAACACACACACACAGAGATGGGGGTTTTCCAGTCAAAACCTTTCCCATCCAGCAAATAGTTTGCAAATAAATAAGTACCACAACTGGATCACTTTTAAATTGTAGCTAGGAACCTATCTGGCACTGCAGCTTTAGCTTTCCCCATGTATCCTGGTAGCTGTACCGGAGTATCACACATACCAGTTATATTAAATTGAGAGCATTTCCAATCAACGCATCTAGGAAACACGTGTCTCACAGCACGTAACAGCACAAAGTAACCAGTGGAGTTATTGGACAGGTAGTTAATAGAAGCACACACTGATCATTGTACTCCAGTAGAAGACATCAGAATTAATGATTTCATGGGATGTCATATCAATGACAGCTCTGCTGACTTGTCCAACTCTTTCCTACACGTTTCAGGAGCGAACACCATCACGCCCAAGGCAGATACTCCCCAGTGACTGGATTCTGCACTCTCCCATCTGGCTGGTAAGGCTGCACACCTTGTACATGTTGTAGTATTCTACTTTTTCAAGTTTTGTCTTGAAAGGCCAAACCAGAAAGCTTCCTTAATCTTTCACTAATAATTCTGGGACAGAATTAACCTTGAAGAACTTTTAGTTAGTTTAGTTAGAACTTTAAGTGTTAGTTTAGAAAAGGTAACATCAGTAACTCTTGCAAACCAGTGGAGCCCAGGCACAAAGTGACAGCTGTTTTTCCCAAAGCACTGCTGTTAGGGCCCAATATAGGAAGTATTTACACTTAATTAAGAGTTCTTTGACTCAATTCCAAGAGAGAGCACTGAGAGACACACACTTACATTACGTCAGTTTAAGAACCACCCACAATTCCTCACGTGAAGAGAAGGTCTCTTCCTGCCTAGCACTTAGGATACTAACAAAATGGTGCAGGGGGATCAAATCTCCATCCCTCTTGTTCTAGCTACAGCGTTCATAAAGTCACTCCTTTGTGTCACTTCCCATCTCCTTATTTGTTGGTGTATCTTTCTAGCAGAAATTAGAACTATGAAAAATATGCTACTCTCTCTGGGAAACTTAGCAGCTGAAACCCAGCTGCAGCATTATTGTGTGGGAAATTGTACCTCTAACTAGCCTGTTTGATTAACTCTAACTAAAACACTAACCATGTGGGGACTAACCCCTTTTATCCAATTATAGTGCTTTAAGAGATGTGTGCTGTCTGTGTAACAGAGACACTATCCAATCACCATGTAGCTAGTCGGGTGAACAAGAGTCTATAAATTGGGATGTGTTGTAAACAATAAACGGGTCTCACTACACACCATATTGGCGTTCGGGTGATTCGTCCCTGCTTCAGCTGAGAGCTCGAAGGCTCCCCGCAAGAATATAGCGGGGATTGCTACACTTATTAAATTCAGGTGATTAACGATTCAATATTTGAAAGTCCAGTTTTAACTTCCCTCTCTGTTCAGTGAAGTCTTTTTTATTTCCCCAACTTTTAACAATCACAGACAATGACTGCTGGTAGAAAAAGGGGAGAGGGATTCGGGTGGATTATGTCCTCTTCTGTTTTAACTGGCTTAACAGCCTGGATTTCCTAAGTTTCTTCACTGAGCTTGTTATGACTAGTAGAGCTTGATTCTTTTCACACCACCTGATAAGGGGGTGCGGAGGCGTAGAAACGTTTGCACACGGATGTACAGAGATGTACCTCTTTGCTGTAGTAATCCAAATTCACCCAGTAACTACCTCTTCTACGCAGATCGAGAAATTGCTCTCTCCAGCAGACCCTCTCCCTGCAGGTACCTGACTATTAGAACGTTCAGCTGGGCTGCACAGGCACCAGAGACACCAAACCCTAATGACTACTATACGCGTTGTAAACTGATCAGGAGTTCAAACTTTGCTCTTTTGCTGGTATCGTTCATATTCCTTCCAATTCAGAGCCATCCTCAGGCTATCAATCAGTCACGTTTACTTCACGTCTCCACATCATTTCTCTTCCTCTACTGTCACAATCCAGCAGAAACACGAGAACGAGCATGAGACAGGAAGTGTTTTACAATTACTTTCAGACAACATCCTTTCCTCTCAGTAGCTTCCAATTAGACTCAGTTTGACAGCACACTCTAAACATCATCACCTCACGAGTAGATCATTGCCACAACAGCCCAGCAGCTAACCCCAGAAACCACAGGCTATCAGCCCAAGGGCAGCACGCAGCGGGAAACCCAGGTGCCTACCTTCTACCAGCCTGACAGAGGTAGAATTCTTCAGAGAACAACCTAATCACCAGGAGCACGGAAGAGTCTGGAAAGACGCAGGATCCACCCTTCAAAGCACACTGGAGAAGTGGGGTCCACCCTCAGACCAGAACCGAAGAGTTACGAAGCCTAAGAGAGTACAACTGACTTGGCAGTTCCACCGCTCCCCGAAAGGAAGTCAAAAGCCCTGGTCTTTGCTAAGGTTAGTTCTAGTGTTGATGCTTTCTGCAGTGTCCAGTGTACTGGACTAACAGGGAGTCAAAGCCAAAACAGTACTCTCCGCTTTTCCTGGCATTCTAACTGGGCAATTAGCTAAGTCTGAACAGTAAAAAAACCTCACGGCACCAAGTGAATTTAACGCACACACTTAATGCATTTTACAGGTGTTGAAGAATTTACTTTCTCAACTATTTTCTTGGACAGAAGGAACATCAGCTCACAGAGAACCCCCTTCATGCAGGGAGGACCAGAATAAGGCAGCATCCGGAGAGCAGGCATTAGAGCGAGAGGGAGGCGGAACGGTTTCAGCCACTGACAGTTTAAATTAACAAACCCTTCCCTTTCCAAGACATCTTAAATGCGCGGGCAAAACACCACAGCAAATCTAGACAGCAGCGGCATAAACCAAAACGAGCAACAACTCCCAGCTGCAAAAGTGGAGTGTCAAGAAAAAGGAAGATTTGAGCTGTGAAAAGGAGCGGGAGAACAAACTACATTCTTTGCAGTAAAATAAGCAAATACAACCTGCAAGAGACGTCAACACCTCAGGACGCGTATACACAAGAATAGGAGGGAACAAACACTCCACTGCTCATAACTAACGCTAATTGTATTCGTCACTGCTGCTCATCCCAGCCATTCAAAGGCTGCTGCCACTGCAGCATGCCCACTTGGTGCCTAACTTCTAGGGCTTGGCATAATAATTCCCCGTAATAAATACCCGCAATCAGTGGGTGCCATCAGAAAACTGCTGAGGTTTTCCAGAAACACTTACTTGTACAAACTCCACATGCAACATTTATGTCAGTGATGGAAAGAAACCCCAGGCCTCCTTCAAGCGGACAGCTCTGACACAGCAGCACTAAGCCACCATGGCAACGCCTGACTGCCAGGTCTAATCGCATTTCAGCGAATAACTCCAAAATGGATTTAAAAATCTGCTGCTTAATTACCATCTTCTCCTCGGGGAGCACGGGATTATTTGACAGTAACTCCTCACCGTTAGAAAGCTCCACTGATCTGCTGTGAATGAAAACTCCCCCAGTGGTCTGTGCACGAGACCTCAGGTCACAACGTGGATTCACCCCAAATGCAACGGGCGAGAGTAGGG
>NW_010433241.1:13706-14686 GCF_000710305.1 Buceros rhinoceros silvestris | reverse complement strand
GGGAAAGGCGTGCAACACGGGCATTTTCCATCTCAGGCAGACAGCACCAAGAACATATTTTTAAATTACCTTTACATTTACAAATTAAACACCTCTGCTTTCAGGCCCTGAGGCCATGGATGTCTTCCTGCTGTCACCACTATAAATACTGGAAGTATTAATCATCTTACCTTTATTATTTGTAGCTGAACCCCTTCGTCTGTTTGAGGGCCTTGAAAACAGCCACATATTGTCTCAATAATTCTATCAATTAACTTTTTGCCTGGAGCTGTACTGTCTGGAGCATTCCCTGTCAAGTGCCCATATGCTATAAGTTTCTGGAGAGAAGAAAAAAAAAAACAACATATAAAGAGCTTAAAAAATAACTCAGCGTTTCATTATAATAAATAAATTCACTTGGTAGCTCTAACTTGCACAGAATAATTAAACCAGTACATTTCACCCCAAGTCTCATAAAACATCAATGATTTTCTTTTCAAACATCCTCCAGATTTATTCAATTTTCACTCGCCAACTGCAATACAAAGTTTGTCAGCGAGCTTGACATTAAAGCTTTTGTTCATGCGTTAACAACGTTTTAAAACAAACAGGATTCTACAAATGAGCTGACATCACACACATCTCCAGACACAGCTGGACACCAATGTTCTCAACAGCACATAAACCTGCTGCAAACGCTTTCTACCTGAGCGACGAGCTAGTCTGCTGTTGGCACGTGCTCCATCATCCCCTTCCCTCTCTACGTCTCCAACACGTGGAAATGGAATTTAACACAAAATTAACACAACCCTCTTCCAAACGCTTCAGGCGTGAGCGTACTTGTAAACCTCCATGCCCCAGCTACTCAGAAATACACAGGGCAGGAAGGCAGCAGGCGCTGAGAGCACGCCAGGCACGCACGCCCCTGCGAGCGTACTTCAGCGGCTGTGGGCACCGCTGGGCCCTCCGGAGAGGGGAACGGGCAGGTTCCGGCTGTGGAA
>NW_010433241.1:10493-13577 GCF_000710305.1 Buceros rhinoceros silvestris | reverse complement strand
CAAAAAGCCGTTACAGGAGCCAGGAGTTCTGAGTGACACAACACCTCCAACGGAAAGTGCCTGACCGCAGTTACAAACAGGGTAAGATGTGTGTGAGAATGCTGGACCTGCCGTGGTGGTTCGGCACAGAGGCACGCATGAAGATAGGCAGATGTACACGGACAGAACAGAATGGATCCAAACGTCTAAGCATGACGTTGGAGCTCCTCTGCGTACAGACCTGTAGACAGTCTAGAGAAGTACTGACGATGCGGGGGCACTTCGACTGGCACGCCAACTCGAACGGCAGGAAGTACTTGTCCGCTTCAATGAAGCTTGTCTTCGACTTCACAGGTGGAAGAGTGCTCGAACCGGGCTTGGCTTCGCCATGAGGGGGACTAAACAGAAGGGCTGTGTTAGAACGCTCTAAGTGATCTCGCAGAACGTGTCAAAATAAAGACAGCACTGAAGAGAAGAAATCAAGGTCTATTTAGAAAACGTACACCGGCAGGTTCACCACACACCTTGCACCCCCAAAATCCAACTGCGGATACTCACAGGACTGAAATGAAGCACCCCCAGCTTCCACAGCTCCTGAGCCGTACGCGCACACATCACTGTAATTCAGCGCTCTCTTAGTTTTAGCACGGCATGTAAGCACAGGATCAGGTAGTACCTTTCCTTCTTCAGTGCCCAGAACAAACATCCCTCACTGAATATTTAACAATAAGCACTTTTATTCTTATCATGCTTCACAATACAGGCTTCTGCCTTACTTATACTACTCCAAGTAAAACAAACTATAAAACCACATTGTTACTTGCTGTCTGAGACTGTCTCGTGGCTCTTGGTGCAACATTTTCTGAACACTACACAACTATTATATTTATTTTTACAGCCTTACTATGAGCTGATGGTATTGACTTCATTTTGCTGGTGGAAACTGAAGCACAGCGACTCAGTCAGAGGCAGCTGCTGATTTTTATGTGCCAAATTTGATAAACTGCCAGACTGAATTTTTCAGTGTATTTGATATTAAATTGTTTTCATCTTCAGAAACAAAGTTCCTTTGCAGACAGAAGCACTTACATTTTCCAACCCGAACCACACAGTTTCAGCTCCAGCACCCCGGGGAGGAAGCAGAAACCATTAGCAGCCAATTTTGACGCTGTGGTTTCAATGATTTGCCTAAGTGAGAAATTCGGTTACAGGGCAGAACGTGGGTTCCAAGCAGCCCTCATCTGCTTAAGCCAGAGGAACGCTTTCATCACCAGTTTCACCCACTGATGTGATCTTGCAACACGTGGTACAAACAGCCTCCACCACGCAGCCTGACTCATGCTTAGTAACGTACACTGAATGAGGAAGATCCTGTGGAACTCGTAATTAAATACTAATAATGGATTCCACCATTTGCCAATACTTTGAAACGCTCTTGTTCGTAGCGGAAGAGGGCTGACCGTCAGTTTTGGCTTCTGCCTTCACTTGTAGAGGAAGTGCCTCCAGAAATCTACACCTATTCCCCACAAGGTCCTTTCCAGATGCTTTATTTCAAATTACACTGGTTTCCTCTGCCCGTTCCCACTTTCCCAGCCCAACCTCCTCCCCTTGCTCACTCACAGGTCAAGTCTTTCACTTGCATTCCAGACTCTTCCTCCTCTGCTGGAACCCCCTTCAGGAGCTTTATAAGCTTGGGTCCCTCCACCAATACTTTCTTCCTGTGCCACCCACAAAGGGCTTTTCTAACGTTGATCCCCATCCCCATCCTCACCCTCCCTGGCCAGTCAGTACCAGCTGCTCCCCCTGAGCCACCTCCTGCCCTTGTTCCCAGGCCCCGTGCCTTGCACCCTGACAGGCAGCCACAGAACCGGCTCTTTCAGCACATTTCCAGGCACCACCGACCTCAGAGGGTTCAGTGGAAATGCCATTCAGAGCCAGCTCGCGCTCCCAGTGCAGAGTAAGTACAGCATACACTTCCAGGAGTTAAAAGCACTGTCACTCGATACGGTGAGCTATCACGTACCTCTGCTTTTCTGTTTCAGCCTTTATTTCCTCTGAAAAATGAAACAAAGGCACAGTTATGGAAACGGTATCATAACCACAAATATAAAATTAAATAACTGAAAATGACTGGAAAGCAAAACTATTTAGGCGAACATTTGAAACCAAGATTAGTTTAAAACAGAAATACATGTTTATAAGCAGCTTCATAAGAGCGTCTACTCTTCACCTGCATCGATTGCAAACTGCATCAAAATTACTTAACAAATCTTAATACTTACATTTGCACCTAGTCATGCCAGCTAAACACCACGTCCCTGCAATGTTTCTGCCGAGACACGGACAAACTCTTTTCATAGCTCACAGAAATAACAAGGAAACCGCAATTATTATTAAAACTATTAATGTATCAGTGAGGGATATACGGCAAAACAATAAAGAAACCACCACTGCTGATTCTTACATGAAACCTTGATCACTAATAATTATCTCTGGTTTTTAATAGACACCACGGTAATGACTAGAGAGGAGAAGAAAAAAAATCCTTAGTACCTCTATTTCATACTAGTTTAAAATATATTAAACCAGAAGAACTAGTAGCTTAATGCTGTTGACAAGACATTCTAAGTAATTTTCTACAATGCATTTGAAAAGTAATTTTACATTACTGAAATTAATTTAAGGAAACGTCTCCAATGTCAAGAGCACTTTCGTCTGTATTCTCAAGTTATTCAGCACACTTAAATCATAGGAAATGCCATAAAGATGAGGACTCCCATGTTGTAGGAAACATGAAAATGTGTGTAGAAGGAAGTCATTTATTTCTTTACTGAAGAATACGAGAGGACAAAACACTAAATCAAGGCAGACGCCCTAGAAGAGTCTGATCAAGGGATTATTCAGGTCAGAATCACTGTGATTTACAGAAAAAGCGATTTTACCAGCTGAGTACAATGGTGTACAGCTCGGTATACACAAAGGTTCTTGCCAGCTGTCTCTTGTGACAATACCAACATGCTGGACTGAAAAAATCACGGCAAGTCTTTGGAGACGGAAAAAAAAAAAAAAAAAAAAAAAAGGACGTTCCCTGCCACAAAAAAAATT
>NW_010433241.1:8024-10451 GCF_000710305.1 Buceros rhinoceros silvestris | reverse complement strand
AAAAAAAAAAAAAAAAAAAAAAAGGAGGTTCACTGCCTCAGTAAATGATTTTTCAAATAGTCTTGCCAAGAATCGTAACTGCCATTTAAGTAGCTAATAACAAGGTAAAAGAAACTAATTACCAATTATCGATTCCATAAAATAGGGATTATAATCAGCATAATTCTTTACCAAAGCGAGAGTGTATTTACATCCCCTTCGTTGCCACCCAACGTCACAAAGCGCTCTGTGCCTGTGAAGTGCCCCAAGTACCTGTGACTCCACCAGAAAGGGTCAGCAGTCTACTCGTTTAATTAAGTTTCAAATTTAATGGAGGGGGGAAGGTAAGCCTTGAAGGATGACAGAATTCAGTGGTTTGCAATGATGTGCAACCCCTCCTCACTCGTGCAAGACACCAGGACTGCCCACCACCGCCTCAGCCACCTGGTTTCTCAGCCCATTCACAGCGAAGCGGAGTGGGAAATCAGGACAGACACCGACTCTCAACAGGATATTCTGAGGAGAGGCTCCATCCACTCAGGCCTCCACCGATTCTCTCAAAGAGCCTCTCGCTCTGTATTTCAGAGTGACTGTTTGCTCCAGTGCTGCGCGCCGGAGCGCAGGCTCTGAGCAGGGTGGGTGTCTGCTTCGCAAAGCCACCAGGAAACCAGTGGCTCTGCTGCCACAGATCGTGAAACGTGTTTGCCTAGAGATGGTGAATCACGGATAACTCTTCGCTTGCCACGGCAGCTTGGTATGTTACCCTCTCAGAGAAGTCCAAAGCAGCCTTGGTTCTGCTGCAACTTTTAAGAAATTAGCTGGGATCTAGGTCCTCGTGTTTCTCCCTTTGAGCACTAGGCGTAACACACTTATTTCAGATTCAGAGTAGAAAGCGGATGTTTAAGACTATCTATCTCTCAAAAACATAGGGGTTTTTATATACCTAAGTACATAACATGATTTTAACTCCCTAGAGCCAACCTGTAGCTTGAAGAGGAAGTTTTAATTCAGCAGAACAGGAAACACCACGAGCTTTTAACTAACAGCTTGATTCAGAAGATAGGTTGTGACTGAAACCACAGTCCCAGTACCAACACGTTCCCAGTCTCCACCACCGCTTCAGACATCCTGATAAGCTTTCCATGAAATGTACTCTGATCTACTCAAACACAGCAATTCTGTTTTGGCTGGAAAAGTTAAAATTGAAACTCATGAAAGAGGCGAACAAAAGAATTGATTAGGCATGGTGAGAGCTGTCAGCTACCAGAGCAGCGCAGCCGTGTCTGTTATAAGGCAGGCGAGCTCGTGGTAACACACTGTGCCTTCCCAGGTCAGGCTGGGCTCCCTCTGCCTTACCAGAATAGGGGAGCTTCCCTCGTTTTTAAGATCAGAAACTCAAGCATCTCCCTCATACCCTGCTTGGGAAAGCGTGAGACACACAGAGAGGGCAGAACCAGAAACAAATTTTACAGACATAGAATTACATTCCAAATGGGGAAAGTATTTTCAATCAAATAATTTCCATCTGTCTGAAAAAGCTTATCTGAAATTAAATAAACTCGGAACAAAATCCTGCCATTTGTAACTCATCTGAAAGGACACGATGAGCTTCTCTCTGAAGGCCATCTTTTAAGTCTGACCTTTAGGTTCAAAGCAAGCAAACGTGAGCAGCTCAACTCAAAACACCAAAGACCCAATAGTAAGACATCGTCTCACCCCTCTGCAGTGTAATTGCTGGATTATTACACCACATCCATCTCCCGAAGAAATTCCTGCAGTCTGATAGGCTGCAATTCGTTACCTCTGGTGTCATCTGAACAGCAAAGAGGCCACCCAGAGAAGTGGTAGTGCCTGCTCCACTGGAGTTACTCATGCTACTGCTTGACAGGGCTCTCAGCCTAATTGAAGACGGTCTCCACAGGTTTGTTCAGCGTAGACTTCTCTATGTCCTGATTCCACACTTCCCGAAAGATAAATACAAGGTCTAACAGCAACAAGTCTCTCCTGTATCTGCGTAACTTGAAAACTTACCAAACGGTAAGAATGTAGATCAAGAATGTAGATCCCACCTCCAGAAGCACAACAGGTCGCATCCAAGGCAGGCTGCCGTTGGCCATTACGGTGCTTTCCTGTACCCGTTTCCATGCACAGCACCTGCCCGCCCTCCCGTAAGGACCACTGTGAGGAGCCGGGGGAGCTGGGCAGCAGAGCAGCCGGGGGGTGCTGCAGGACGTGCTCCCTCCAAAGCCAGCAGACAGCTGGTCAGTACAGGCAGTGCGATGACAACCTGATGCCTATGAAGCCCCTAACCTAACCCTAGCTGCCTGACTCCTCAGCCGGGTCCTCTTCCAAGAGTCTGGGCTCCCATGACAGCATCAGCAACTGGTAACAGAGGGACAAGCAGCTTTTAACCGCAGTTGAAGGCACGAAGGCGGTGTCGCCGCTCTT
>NW_010433241.1:0-7933 GCF_000710305.1 Buceros rhinoceros silvestris | reverse complement strand
CCCCAGCACCAGTACCCTCCTGTTTGAACAACACTATCAGAGCTGTAAACGTGAAGGGCTGTATTTACATAACTTACGACAAACTCAAACAAAAAAAAGGTACTGCTCTGTTTTCACTTGCGCACTTGCCTTATCCAGGAATCAAGTTTTTAAGGTGTAACCAAATGTAAATTGGAAAATCGACTTGCAGCTTCTTCTGCAGCAGCTCAGCTCGGCTCTCCCTGGGTTATACAGGCATTCTGTTCTAGTCCACTTAGTTAAGACATTTCTTTTTCCTTTGTAGTTAAGCATGCATTTCAGTACATAAAATGAAAAAAGAGATAATTTAGCACAAGCATTTTTGAACTTTTGCACTACGCAGCAAAAAAGCCACAGACTTCAGACATAATGGAATTAAATGAAAATAAATTTCAAACAGGAGGCATGAAGGCAACTAATCAAGCTTGACAGACAATGACTGTCTCACAAAATACATAAGCAGATCAAAGTCTAAAGATGCGAACAAAACCAGGGCATCCCTACCCCAGATTTTTAAACAAAGCTCATGTAAACTTTGAGAACTAGGGAGCAAACCCAGAAAACAAACCTAGAGACACCAGACTGGATTGGACAGAGAGATGAAAGAATTACCATTTCTACTTGAACCCTTGATACCTAGCCTGGATTTTGCTTCCAGGAGTGGCCAGCAGCATATGCTGAAGGAAATGCAGATGATAAAAGCAGGGCAAGAATGCTGCAGCAGCCCCCTCCTACCATCTTCTGGCCATCTGGGGCTTACACTCTTCCTGCGGGTTTGCCAGCTCCTGCTAAACTTTGATTTTATCACTTTTTAAACCATTTAAACTCTTGAGATCGATGTAATTACAAGCTGCAGGAAAGAAGTTCTTTTGCTTTACTCTAAATAAGCTGAGTTCCTTACAGGATCTCCGGATCTGCAGTACGAGCAATTACTACCAATTATTCTCTTTTCACATCTATGCCACTTACAATCTCACAAACTTCCTTTACCACCCATCTTCCTCCTTTTTTCCCCCGCCAGGGAGCAAGTGGCAGAGTCTGCTTTATCTTTTCTGGACAATATTCCACACTCTCAATCATCACTGTTGACTTCAAATGCATCACTGGAAAAAATCATCAGTGTGTAAAAAACACAAAGTGGTGAAACACCCTGTTCCCAGCACTGACTAACGTCTCTTGACATCAAATCCTTCCACACCTAGTTATACTTGTATTTCTAGATGAAAAGGAGGAATAACATTACAAAAGCTGTTAGGGTTATGAGAACAGCAAGTGCTGAAGACAGGGAATGCAGAATTTGTATCATTAATGGATGGAGGGTTTTAAACCCCCTGTCTTGAACAGCAGACAGAAAGGAAGGCTTGAACAAATCCCCTTATCTCAAGGGTGGGTATTCTCAATCATCTAGTGCTCTTCTTTTCCTGACACAGGAAATACATGAAATGGAAAAACGACTGGAGAGCCCTGGACAGCAGACACTGCCCATTCGAACAAAACCAATCCTCAGCAGCGTAACATCAATAACCATGTCACGTCAGGCCACGTTAGCAGACATGATACACAGAGAACCAGAAATGTTGGGGGGTGGGTGGGACACACCCAACCAAAAGTAAAGCATTCTGAACTGCCAGAGCCCATTTCAAAACACCACCACAAGCCCACAGCAGTCATGCCCCAGATGACTTAATACAAGACTCCTGGTCTGGTAGAATTTAGTTAGGCTGTTAAGAGAGGGTTCAGAACTCTAAAATACAAAGCTGAGATAGAAGACAAAAAACTCACCCAAGCATGACCACATGGCCGGTTAGATAACACCATCAGAACAAAACCTGTTCAGCAGAGAAATTACCTGCTGCCAGACCAGCTCAAGAACAGCACACCTGGGAGAGCCAGACCGGGGCCAGGGAGGGGTAGACCAGAGTCTACCAAGCGACACAGGGGCTCCGCTCCACTGCCGTGGCCAAGTGTGAATCTGCTTCTCGGGGTTGGGTTTGTCTTTCATTTGAACCTCTACCCAAGATGTTACTGAAAAATTGTTCTTTGTTCAGGAAAAAAAAAAAATCACAGGAGGAAAAAGATTAAAACATCTGAGCAGAAAGACAGTTCAAAAATCTATCAAATGCTGCAACCAAATACCCCTCTGCTCTGGGACCCTCACGAGCCTGAGTGTATTTGATGGCAGCTTAGAGAAAAGCTGCGGGTAGCCCCTCCAGAAAATAAATGTCACCAGAATGCAGCACTGACCACTCAGTTCAGGAAGTTTTGGCAATTTATCATTCCTGAAGACGAGGAAAAAAAAAAACAAAAAAACCCCCCCGCCAAAAAATCAGTGGGCAAGCAACCAATGTGGAGGACGTGAAATTGCCTCTCCAGATGAAAGCGCCATTTGTCATTTTTGGGTTTCACACGTGAACAGCACTTCCACAACGGACTAAGTACACCAGCTTCTTGGTGTCATGTTTAAAAGCACACACACAGTTTCACTTACAATTCCCATAAAATCAAGTGTGGTTTTGTTTTGTTTTTTTTTTTTTTTAAGAGAAAGGAATTTTCAAACCAGACTCATCCTTCTTGCTGTTCAGGAGGACAGTGTGACTGCCGTTTGCAACCCCCAGAACAGCACAGCCAGACCTAAGACATCTCTGAACACCTCTGGTTTGAATTCAAACTCCTTTCTGGAAAAGAATGAGTGATACGAGGATTTGCAACATCAGAGAATAAAACCAGCCACTGTTTTCCTACCTGTGTCTAAACAGAAGCAACAGACCTAACCGTGATTCTTGCGCTATTTTCTTCATTCTCCGATTCCCGCGGCTCTTCACGCACGTCTCTGATAACAAAACCCATGCGCTGCTGAAGGCAGGGGTAATGTTACTCTACAAGCTGCATCAGGTACAGGGGCGGCATATTCCCCAGCCAAGCTTCAAAGCCACTCTGAACTACAGCACCATACTGAGGGCTCAGGCTCCTCAAGACTTCAGGGTCTGTCAAGAGCTCCTGCTTCCCAACTAGAACTCATCATCTACTAACACATCCATGCTGCAAACTCAAGTGTAAAACTTCAAATTAAAGAAAAGCAACAAACAAAATCAAACCCAGACTCCCCCCAAAGCAACCCAAGCAAACACCCCAACACGAAGAATATCTGAAAGCTGAGACCAGGGACACAATGGAAAGAAGCAACATGAAAAATGCGGAAAATACAACAAAATGTATCAAATATCAACAAATATCAATTCAGATGGAATTTTCATCAAGCCTTTTCCTACCAGTTTGGCAGATTTTAATTTTAACCGTGTAAAATTACGTACTGAAGAAGGCAGGAGTCACTGCAGCATAGAACATGGGGAAAATGCCTTATAATCTATCCCCAAAACTTACAGGCGGTAGGGGGCTTGCTTTCTCCCACTCCCCCCAGTCTTTCCCAAATCCTTGCTGACTGGCATTTTTGTTCTCACTCACCCCACGGATCAGGTACTCCACTAACCCCTGAGATGAGCATCAGGCCAACACACCAGTAATTACCTGGGTCATCCTATTCATCCTTGTAACCGTGCCGGCACAGTAGCAGATGTCTTCCAGTCCTTTTGAATCTTCCTGGCGTCCTCAGATTGATGAGAAATCGATAAGGGAGTTCTGCCAGGTATTTCAAACTCTCGGGGCTTAACAGGCCTATTTTTAGCAGCTCTTTTACATTTATACTCAAAATGGGAAGGACTACACAGCAGCTACCATCTACCTTGTCCCTCAAAACAGCTATTTTTAGTCAATACTCCCCTTCACTCCATCCAGGTATCTATAAAATACACAGGGCGGGGGGTGGGGAGGTGAGCTTTTTTTTTCCCCCTAAATTTTCGGTCCCGATACCAGGTCTTTTTCATAGAAACCAAAATTTACCAGCTACCATCTGTTCAACTGTCCTTGTACAATACTCTTTTTCCCACAGGAAAATTAAAACCCACAGAAGTATTTGATGTTTTCCCTGGATGTTTGGAGACTTTCTGCATGTTTGTGATTTTTCCTAGAGGTTTGGTTTACCTAACAGTAACCTACAGTTTCTTCTGCTATTTACTCACAAAACGACACGGCAGTAACCCCCATGTGTGCACAGGACTCCTCCTGTCTGCACCCACCTGACCAGCACTGCGAGAGCACGTAGTTTTGGCTTTCTGACACACACGGTAGAGTTCTGCCTCCTGTAACAAATAAAAATTATCAAGCATCTCACTGAATTCTGCTTCTTTGATACCTCCCTCCTTCCTGGAAGTCTGCAGAGTCATGTCTCCCAAGTCACTCTCTCCTCGGATGCTCCACTGACAGTAGCTGTCTTTCCCGATCAAAAATGTTTTCTCCCGGCAAACCCCCAATTCACACAAAAAGCTCTCTGATGACGCAGAAGACACGCAACTGCCTTCCCCCTGCCTGTTCAAGCCACCGACTGACCGCCGGCTGGTGCCGAGTTGAAGGGGAGTCATGGACAAGTCTGCTGGCAGCATTTGTTTACTTTAAAGCAGTAACTGATCAGCAACTTGATAAAAATACCAATAGCGATGAAAAGAACTGAGAGGTAGGTGCCCCAAAAGAAGGCAAGGCTTCCTCACCCGGCTCTTTGTGAGCCCACCACTTCAGCCAGGAGCCTCGCCAGGAACAGGGGAGAGACTGACTGGACCACCAGTGGCGGATGCTTCCCTCTCTGGAGGCACCCAGGGGACAGGACGCCCCTCAACCCAACCAGCGAGCCCATCTAACTGCGTACCACCGCAACACCGCAACCAGGAACAGGGGCACAACCCTTCACTTCAGCGTCAACGTTCCAGCCAGCGCTCTAAAACACATGGCACAACACAGGTTCTTAAAAGCTGCCCTGTGTGACAAAGAGGTGTTGAAGTGGTTCGAGATTAGATTTTAGAAGATACTGAAAATCAATGCTAATGCTTTCAAAATATCAAAGGCATTAAATGAGGGCGTATTTCAGGATAAACCTGAAACCAGCAAAAAATCCCCATTTACCCTGCTTGCTTACTTCAAAAGAAGTATTTCAGAAGAACAAATACAACCAGAAAATATATTCTGTATGGACAATGGTGACTTGTATATAGTGAAAATAAATGCCTATAGCACATGCAGACAACAGACAATGGGACAACACCGATCTCTTTGTATTCAGCATAGAAAGAGTCCAAAAATACTGGGCTTTGGCTTCTAAGAAAGGACAACTAACTGTGATGAAAGGTGGAAGGCACTCCTCCAAGAACAGCATTATCCAAAATACAAACAGAAATTCAGCTCACCCAACACCTCTCCAGTAAAATTCATTCCAGAGGCCTAACACAATAATGGTCTTCAAAATGTGGTTTAAACTGGTGGTGCTAGTTTAGGAAAGTTTCTTCCAAAGCATCCAGCATTCACAACACGTACACGCATTTCTGTACTGAACTGTTACCCTGGCTTGTCCTGGTATAAGAGAGCATCATTATATAAGTGAAGGACTCCAGGAAATGAAACTAGGAAGGGTAAAAAGAGAGACGGAAAAACCCATACAGGTGAGACCCTCTCAGGCCATTTACAAATCTGCCTGACGATACCCTGCTGCTTCACATCCCAAGCGTGCACGCAATGGCAACACAAACTGAACGGAGCTGTTCCCTTCCCCCTGCAGGAGCCCTTCATCACCCAGCCGGATCTGGCACGACAGATCAAACAATCCAAGGAGAAAGTTTTCTCCAGCCCCCTTCAGTCGGTACTTCCAGAATCCCAAGCAGCACGTGCCCGGCTTTCCCAGCCACCTCCTTGCCCCTGACCGGCGGTCTGGAGCGGTGCGAAGGGCTGCGGGACTCTGCAGCAGCTGGACCGGCCTCTCTACAAGCAGGGACTGCTGCTTTGTTCAGCCTGGCCCTTCTATAAATGACCCTTCCAGGCACACAGTTCCACACCCTGGACTCTGACACAAAGCGCCAACGGTATTTCTTCAGTCTATTAAAAACTTACAGTCAGCTGAGGATTTCTTTTTCCCCCCAAGAGCTTTTATGGACCATACATGATGCAGTACAGTTACTGTAATGTTTCCAGTGCTGTAATACGGCTGGAAACCGGTGCAGAAAGAGCAGTGCGGGGAACTGACTGGGAGGGGAACCTCTACATCTAACCCTGGCGTCAGCCCGCTGCCCTCCGAGAGCAAACAATTCTAAAGATAAACTCATCCCTCACCTAGATTAAGAGCGTTGTGTACTTGCATAGCTGCAACGTTCTAAATTAGCTGCACTTCATTAGGTGACGAGAAACATTATTAGGTACATGCAGAGAGTGTCCTTCAGAAAGGACAACGTTACATGACAAAATACAGTAAATCTGGAGTCAACTACTCTGTGTTATTCCAGTCACAACCTGGAGAATTATCAGATATAGGGTGTGAGCGTCCACCTTCATTTCATCCTGTGAATAACCAAAGAACATCTATAATTCAAGTTGCGATATTTAATTCATGTTTTGCTTTCTTATCTCCTAATAGCCCAGAAAAATGGCCATACTAGAAGGACCTCATCTTCACACCCGCGCAGAGGTCCAATTTCCACCGTACCACGTACCAGGAACACTGTGGGGCTTTTCTCCCTTGGAATTCACAACTCAGAAAGAGATGAACTTCTTGGAATGCAAGAACACAGACAGAGATTAAAAATGGCAAGGGATATTCTTAAAGGTTCTTAAAATACTCTTGTCCGCCTCAACCCAAAAATCGGAGTTAGTCTATCGCACATTTCTCGCTTGTTTCCCAGATGCCACAACCCTGGCTCAGCTTATATAAACGAGAACAATGTAAATACTGGGATTTAGGAAAAAACAAACAAAACGGAAACACCTCAAAAAAATTAAGTTAGGATGAGTGACAACTACTAGTTGGAATTATTTTATATACTAACTGCAAGCAACATTTTACTTCAAAAAAATCTTACTGGCAGAAGTTTGGTACAACATCAGATAATTTCATTGAATAAATCACTTTCACATTCAGACTGACAAAAACATGAGGCTGATTTGAGGATCTGTAACTACTGCCATAATTTTTAAAAGCCACCTTCTATTAACAGCCATTTGAAAAAAACCCCAAACTTTAAAGTTTTCTAATGTTTAACCTTTCTGCTCCCTAGAACAAAGCAGTTTCTCAGGACTAAGGACGTACTCCTTTCTTAAGGCGGCAAAGGCGCATCCAGCTGAAGAAGGTTCTCCAGAGGCAGAGGGGAGAGCTCGCCCTGTGCGCCCCATCTCAGGTCTGCGATGGCGGTCACAGCTCAGCTCTAACACTCAGCTGTCCCTCGAGTGACATATAGAGGGTATTTGCCGTTCGCCACAGAGCTGCCTGTAGTTACGCACCAGCATGCTCTACTCAAGCTCTACCCCACCAGTTTCGAATCAAGACTCTGGCACACACCAAACCAGACAATGGACCGTGCTACGTTTGCAGTCTGCAACCCCGTGTCCTCCTGCCCCAGTCTAAACCCATGGATTTCAAGAGACCCCATGGTAACTAACATCGCACCTGAGAAATGAAAGAAAAAACCTTTTCCCAATCTAATTTAATTATTAAGAAGTAAATAGCTGAACTACTGCCACTTCTCCCCCTCCTCGTGTCAGGGTCTATCAAAAAAAAAAAAAACAAACAAGAAAAGGATTGTTCTTCTAAAAAAAAAAAATTCAAAGTATCATAAAAGACAAATTAATAGAATGCCAGAAGAACAGCTTTCAATATACTTACATTCATTTTTAAAACAAGGAAGTTTCACTTTAATATTCTCTCTTCAAACAAACCTCTTTAAACAGGCATTATTACTGCACAAAATCGAGTTGATTATCGCCAAAACCAGAAACGATCGCACAACAATGGGAGGAACACAACCCATTCATGGCTTTTCAAATAAAG
>NW_010433240.1:33905-51229 GCF_000710305.1 Buceros rhinoceros silvestris | reverse complement strand
CTTTAGTGGGCGACTGTGTTTTCCACGAACACGTTGTATTCTTTGGTGGGAATTCTGTGTGACTGGTTCCCGACTAACTGGTGATCCCCAGTTTTCCAAGGGCGCGCGGTCTGCGCTTCTCCTCCTCAGCGAGACCTACAGTTCACGTGGCTTCTCCACGCGCTCCTACGTCTCCTTTTCAGCCCAGTCGCGGTCCAGGCTCCTTGCGCCTCTGCACAGCGCTCGACGTGCACAACATGCTCACGGCTCCCTCCCACTCGTTCTATCGGAGAACAACCTCTCTGATAGATTTTCTTCCCGTTACAAATCTAAATGAAAGTGTTCCAATAGGTTTGACAGTAACGTCTGGAGCACTGTGATGGAGCGCCGGACGCCGCACCGTTTGTGGCAATGGAAAAGCATTGTTTATGGTCCTTCACCGAGTTTTCAATCTAAACCCCTGCTTTTCCATCGCAGCCATGAATTACTTGAATTATGCTTTCAGTAACGTTTTCCAGATATTATCAAATGCTTTCCTACAAACTGATTTAATTTTTTCTACTAGATTCATTTCACCCACTAGTGCTATTCTGTGAAGAAACAAAACAACTACATTAAGATTTATGAATAAAAGCTTATGAATAAACATTTTGTTCTGTATTATTTATCCTATAGCCATAATATGGTACTGGCATTTGTTCCTTTTTTTTTTTCCCCGAGGTAGATATTTTACTGCTTCACTCCTCACAGACGGAAGTACCTGACATGATCCACGTCCCTTATTTAAATAGACTGGTTCTTGTATTTGCTTCTCTGTGCTCATCCACTATTACTCCTTTCTCACCACTGATTTCACTAGTCCCTGTGCTAGCCCTGTGGGTATGGTGACCTTGTCAGGCAGCTGTCACCATCTCTTCTCACACACCATCCTACCATTTTTTTGAATTGTTTGTTTAGCATATTCAGATTTTTCCCAGGCCCATTTAACGACTTTTGACAAATCCTTTTTTTAGAGTGTGCACATTGAACAATACGGGTCTCTCCATAAGGGGTTTGTCGATAAAGGCAGGTTAAGAACTTGGGGTCAGCGTTTTAGATGCACGGTCTAGTTACTTGTAAGTGTTGAATGGCTCTATCTAATTACTGGTCACAGCAACCTGTCATCTTCAGTAACTTTACTGCTGAGAAATCTGTCATTTGGAAAAACAGACTAAATGGCTTCAGGAGCTTTGATTCAAACTTGAATGCACGCAGATAAAGACTTACAGAAATAAATATATGCAAAGTGGATCACATAACCTGCAGCAGTGTGACTGGCTCATGCAAGCTGTTCACGGTCTGCTTGAAGAAGTTTGGTAAGTGCAATCCTGACACCTAGGTAAGGTGGCACTACATGAGCACGACCGGCCGTGTGTGTGAGCGCCAGATTCTGCCATTTCCCAGACTTTGCTCCTCCTCTTGGCTGTTAACACAAGGCTAAGTGTCACCCCAGGCAGTGCGGCTGCAGAGATGGAGAGGTGCGTATCAGTACTTACAGCTGTCCTCCTCCTCCATGAAAATACTGATCACGTAACAGGCGTACACGAATCCAACCAGCTGTGTGAAGGAAGAGCAAAAGCCATCGTTAGAACACACCAAACGCTTCTTACACTTTTAGTACAACCATACATAAATACAGGTGTCACAGCTAAAATTAAACAAGATTTTCTTCCTTTTCCTGTATTTGTATGTAAACTTCAGAGCAAATGGTCACAAACAGCTGAATTAAAGAGACAGTCTCTCCTTTGCTCATGTTGCATTATACTTTAAAATCTTTCCCCAGTCCCACTGGGATCAGCATTGGTGAATACTGCTGGTGGAAAACACATGGACTTTGGTGTTCGGCTACTACTGACCTTCCTTTTGTTTGTTCGGTACCTCTGTGCTCACATGACTTTGTCACGTGCCCCCCAAGCACCTTATTTATGTATTAAGAAGAACCGTTTGGCAGAAGTTTTACTTTGGTATGTCCTGATAAGGATAACACGAGTAAAATCGTGGCATTATTTTAACAGCAGCTCCCACAAACACATCCTCAACAACCCGGACCTGTGACACTTGTCTGCTGAGAAAGGATTAAGTTCTTTGGAAGCAGGGAATAGAAACTCTGCTCATTTGCTTTTCCATACAGAGAAAATATTTTCTAATATCAGCACCAAAGAAGAAGAAAATCCCACTGGGCAAGGAAACCTATTAAATTGCGCTGCCCAGACATGTCCACGCTTGAGAAAATACTGTTTGTGGAGCTGTACTCAACCAGTGCTCTCTGAAAGCCTTGAGAATACTGTTCAGGAGAGATTTCCAAAATAACCCAGAGATTAGTTTTAAGAAAACTCCTTTTTCTCTGGTCCATTCAGAAAATCTAATTAAAATAGTTTTTCAAAGGGTGTCACAGATCAACCGTCTGAGAAAGAGGTAATTTAATAGTATCTGGACGGGTATAAGCTCCTTTGGAGGCACAGAAATCACTCCAGCCTGCCTTCTGGTTGGGCTGCACGAGGAGCTTTACAAGCAGCTCCAAGAGCCTCTCAGCAGACAAAACCCCTGTCCACACGAGGGAATTCAGGGAAGTCAAGATGAATTAACTAAAGCGGTGAAATCAATGCAAGTAAGATAAAGTACGTTAAATCCCTGCGTGGCCTTTCCCATTCAGACATAAAGTGGCCTTAGCTCACTGTAGCTTAATCCTCCTCCAAGGGATTAGCGTTACCTGGGAAGAATTAAGCAACAGGATGCGAAAGCTGAGGTACTTTGAACGAGAGCTGTCGCGGCACTGCTCGGTCGGAGCTCCCTCGCCGGGGCACTCCCCTCGCTGGTCTTTGGGGAAAGTGAGCTTAACCCAGCTTTCCTCTCGCCCTGCGCAGGCTGCAGCATCGGCAGCCTCCTTGGCTTTTCTGGGGTCCAGTTTCCCAGGGCGGCATCGCCACAGCCTCTATCAGCTAAATGCAAACCAGGAGGCACTCGCTGGGGACGGATAGGACCAAGCTGTGCCCAGTGTCACGGTGGCTGCAGCTGATGGGACCCAGACCCACGACGGGGCTGGATGGCTCAGCGCGAGCCCGCCTTTACCTGCTGAATACTGGGCGGGCAGGTGAGAGGAGCCCAGCCTCCCGCTACCGATGAAAATGGGATCTCGTGGTCCTGCTGCCCTGCACCTCCAGGACCTGCCCTGGCTTACAGACCCCTAGACAGATTCAGCACATCTTTTCCCTAAACTTCACAGTTTAGAGCACCTTTGAGGTGTGACCACTGAAGTACAATAACATGAAGACTTCCAAGGGACCAAAAAAACCCCAAGCGTACTTGAGGTGTAGCGTTTGTGCCACCTGAACGTTACACATAGATTAAAAAACCATGGCATCAGTACCACACAAGTAGCAGCAGCAAAGTGACTTTTCATGAGGGGATGTCACCTGTTTATTTACCGTATTTCCTGTTCACCACTCACGTGGTGCAACTGGACTGTGTAAGTTGCTTGGGTTGTTTCTTTTCCCTAAACATGACTGAAATATGTTCAGGAGTCAATACTGAATGGGATAAAAATGAATTGCAGTACGGCTTGTGGGTGAAATGTTTGTGAAGGAGGATCAAACATTAGAATTATTTACTGTTTCCCAGTCATCTATTTATTTCTTTTTACTTCTTAGGAGCTTCCTACCCGTTTCCATCTTGCTCTATCAGTAGATCTTCTCCTCAAAGCAAACCTTCTCCCCCGCTCCTCACTGTTTGAAACTCACTCTGTCTAATCTACGACCTTCTCGCAAGATCAGCAGCCTCCCTCTGCTTCTCAGTATTTGTATTTCTCAGTAGTAGTAGGTGAATATTGCTCAGTCCAAGAGAAATCTCTGCTACCCAGCAGATACTTGTTTAAAATATAGCACTTCCCCCATCTGTTTAGTTACTAATTCCAGGAGAAATTAAAAACTGTGTTTACCCTCTCTCAGTTTCATGTTTTTTTCAGGGTAAAAAAGAAAGATCAGGTTTCTAATCACACCCCGCCATATTCTAAGAACATCTTACTGCAATGAAATGGCAGAATCTCAGCGTCATTTGGTTGGAAGAGACCTTTAAGGTCATCGAGTCCAGAGCATAAAGCCACAAAAAGCCCTTTGGCATCAGTTGCCAGGTCCTGCTGCTGAGAGCCGGCCAGCAGCGTTTGTTTGTAAGGAACACCCCAGCAGTGGCGGGTGGGTAGCTGATATCCCCAGTACAATTAACGCGAAGGGATAAAGTGGGAATACACCCCTCCACAGACAAGACCTGTTTCCAGGTCCTTCAGCAGAGTTACAGCCACCACAGAGCGAATATTTTTATAAACAAATTAATTAAAACCTCTTCTTCTGCTTTATTAATTATCTATTCCGACAGATTACTTTTGCCATCTTGATTAACCCAGCCGCTGTTTCGTTAACAACGGGATGCTCACGAGAACCCAGCGAGCCATCCTGTTAACTGCCCGCCGGCAGCGAGCGGACTGACGGGTACCACCCGGACCCCTGGCTCTGGGGATGCTGGCTACCGGCCTGCGCCACCAGATAGGCTGAAAAGGAACAGACTTTTCACATTGAATGTGAGGTATAAAACGGTGCAGGATACCCACTGGTTTCCATCTGGACATTGAGCCGTAACTCTCTGATAAACGTTGCTCACATCCTCTGAACCATAACGATGGGCAGGCTCAGGGTATGGGAAGCAATTGTCACCTAGGCTGCGTTGGTGGGACTTCACCGTGGACTGCACAAAGGCATTTCCTATTAGTGGAACATGGGTGCGTTTATCTGATGCCATTATCAAGGCTTTTGATGCATAATTTATTTTCTGCTGATAGCCTCAGGTAGAACAAAGAAGAGGTCTCTGTTATTTTTCTGCTCTGCAGTCAGCATGGTCCCTGGAGGACCAAAACCCCTGAGCTTAACAAAAATCTCTAGGCTTAAGCTATGGACATCTGCATGAAATATAAATGCCTGGTTTAATAGAATTGAAATTAGATTATATAATTGCCCATCATTAAACTGTAAGAAACTATGAAAACATGGAAGAAATTAAAAACCTAATCATCTGAGCAAATATACGCTGTGACATATAATTGCTTTAATAAATGAATATTGCTAGAATATATCCTATTAAAATAAGAACCAAACTGAGAGAAAATGTATATTTACTTGCAAATTAATGTATTTTAACAGTTACCAGTTAATGTGGATTAACCTTTCCTTAGGAAAACAAGGACAAATGCAAATTAAAATTAGAAGTGGTTATTTAAATCAAGGCTATTGTCTGCAGACTGAAATATTTTTGATTAAAACTGATGATTATAGATAATTTTGATTTAAATCTTTCCGCTTGTCTTTGTCATCATCTGCGGTGGCCCTCAAATACACCCCCACAGTCTGTGAGTAGAGATATCATTACGACGACATAGGACCGTGCAAACAAACTCAATACGTGTCCAGTAGAGCTGGCTCCCAGGGAGAGGTTTGGAAGAGTCCTCCGATCATAAAGGTAGGACGACTCGTCCTTCCTTATACACACCCAGTCCACCCAGACTGTCATCTGTTTTTTCTTCACTTACTTTTGGCTGGTGACAGCTGAAGAACGTCATTTCCCACCCACCTCTGTGTTACTTCAGAAGGGCAACTTGGCAAACCCAGATATGTCACTATTACCCCATCTCCCACAAGGAGTGGGGCAGCATGAGAGGAGAATAAACTTCTAAAATTGAATTTTCATACAGGAAAAGGGTGTAGGATGACTGAATACAGTGGAAGCCAACAGTGTAAAATAAAGCCAATATTAAACCTCGAAAGTTAAAGAACAAAATGATGACAAATGAAGGGGATGAGGGTGGTAAGAAGGAAGAGGGAGAGGAAGGAGATCGACATCTGAATAGACTCTTAAAATCGCCACAAAAGGAACTGCATAAACAAACAAGACTTTCTCTAGAACTAGTTTTCCTCCAGCAGTAAAGAAAACAAAAGTTCTCCTAAGAATGGGTCAAAGTTCTCATATTTAGGTTAATGACTAACTAGCTTGTAAGCTGAGTAACAGGGAGCGAGAAAACCCCTTACACCCAGTTTCACAAGAAGCGGGCAGAAAGACAGCCCTCCCTCGCCTCTGGAGAAGCGCTCTGCCGTACCACCTCCTGTATGTTCTGAGCACCTCCTGCCATTGGCTTCTGCCTTAGCCTGCCAGTGGTACGGACCATTCCGAGGTACTTGCAGGTGACACGGCATTTCCCATCCTTTGGTACGCAAAGACATTCGGGTTTGATGGTGCCTCGCGTTTCTCCGAGGTATCCGACAGGTAATGACTTCACCTCCGCCGGTGACCAGAGCCAACCTAAATCTCTTTGGCATGTGGCATCTCGTTTCCCAGGTACTTGGGAAGGGTTTCAAACCCCAGGGAAACCAGTTACACACACGGGGAGTCCCAAAGTACTGCAGAATATCGCAAATCTTGGTCATTTTTTTATGCTAATACTTCTTCTAAAATTCTTCTACTGCTTATACTGCAAGGATGTCATTTATTGATATTGATTGATTATGAAGGATGTCATTTGTTGATAGAGCCCCAAAAGGTATTTTTCCCTCCTTATTAGATCAGAACATATAACGAGAGTACTATTTCCACCTACCTGTGGTAACAGACACAGAGAACACATTTTAATTCCAACAATGCCTTGCAACCTGGGAGAATTACTTATTTTCTACTGAATCATTTCTTTCCCTTCATGCATGAAACTTATATCACCACGAGGCAGCCCCCACTTAAAGACAAACGGCAGCACAGAAGCAAAGCCAGCTTGGCCAAGATCTCCGTGGGGTGACACTGAAGTGAGTGCAAGGAGAGAATTACCACGGTCTGATCTCCACTGTTCCCTAACCTCCTTTATAGCTACTTCTTAAATACGTAGGTATTAATAGCTAAGACCAAGCACGTTACTCTTCCAACTCCCGTTAATCCGTAAACATGGCTTGAAAAGTGGAAAACATGCAAAGCTTCTGCTAACAACAATTATGCCAGAGTGCACCTCAGGGAAAAACAGAAGAGCAAAAGGCGACCCTCCGATAGAACCCCGGCCATGCTCTCAACTCAGGTTAGGAGATGTTACACGATCTAACGAACTGCAAAGTAAGATTTAATCTCCGCCAAAACCCGCCTGCTCATATCAGTCCCCCAGTGGAACCCTCAGAGAGGATTTTCACGGGTAATAAACACGGCAACGCACCTCGGAAGAACGCTCCAAAGCCTGAAGGACGTGCGCCAGCTTAGGCCTGGTGCTAACTAAATCACAGGGTAAAAAAAGGCTGGAATAATAACCAAGAGCTGGTTAAAATTCACAAGGGTGTAGAAATGTATCGGCAGCACGGATTGTCTGAAAACTTCCCTTCTAATTTAGTCTGTAGGAGAGTTGGAAAAGCAGCACAGGGGATTTCTCTCTGTGGTTCTCCATTCCAAATTATTTGTGGACATTACATAGTCCAATTTTTTCTTCCTGTTAAAGTTTTGTTCAATACAAAGAACATCATAAAAAATAAAAATTTTGCTATTTTTTCTTGGATATGTAAATACACACTGGAAATTCTTAAAATCTTGTTGTCTTTAGCGGACCACAGGTGATACACGAAGGTAGAGATGATGTATTTCTTGGCAAAGAAAGTTCATCTCCAATGTTAGGAAGGCAAGAGAAGACAGACCAGGCAAACAGACGATGGCTTTTCATTCCCAAAAATGAAAAAGTAAACGAATCACTTTTGTGTCCACCAGACCTTGACACCGTTTTGCCTTTTGTGTGTTCATTGAAACACCAGAGTGATGAACCACAGCGTATCACAAATAGAGGAGGGGAAGATAAGACGCTCCTTGACCCTCTGTCGTCTCGCTCCGTCCGTCTAACAGGCTGTTCGGCAGCTCTGCCACGCCAGTGCCTTCACCTGTGCACGGCCGTGCCGCGTTCAAAGCGCAGAACAAAGGGCTCAGCTTTGAGCCACGGCTGGGCTGGTTTTGCTCTTTGGGAGAACCACCACGGCAGTCAGAAAGGGGGCTGGATTTCTGCGTTTGGCAGGGAACGCAGCAGCCTCTTCACTCCGCTGCAGCGTCTCAGACTGTGCGAGACAAAGAGCTTTGCGGCAGCAGCGCAGGGCTTTTTGAGACCCCCGTGTTTGGGAGCTGGCTTTATTCTGCCCGCTGCGGATGATACTGTGTGATTCTCTCACACTGCTACCTGGGCACGCAGATGGGGGGGCGCTACATACGCACACACACAGCTCCTTCCGATGCCTTGTGGAGTGGTCTGCTGTGATATGTGAGAAACGAGACTGCCAGAAAAGCAGCAACGTTATCAGTTTGCTCAGGTATTCCCAGTTAAACTGTGTGCTAGAAGGCTTTCGTGCTGGATTCCCGCTGGACAGAAAAGCTATCAGGAACTGCAGTGAAGCTTCGCTTTCTGCCAGTGTTTAATGACTTTCAGAAGCTGCTTCTCCAGCCGTACCCGACCCAGCGTGACCTTTTACACCATGTCTCCCCAGCACAGTTTATTTGCTTGCAGCATACGGTCCCCTTATGTATGTTGTGGCTTCATGTCCTGCTCAGCCCTGTTTCTCACCAACAGCTCTCACTTGGCATTGCATCTCTCCGCTTCCTTTACCATCACCCAGCTCTGACTCTGCAGCTGGAAGCCCAGGGGCACCCCAAATCAAAGCACCTTTTCCAAGGAGCCCAAGCTCAGCCTGGAATCAGGCAGCGTGCAAACACACCGGCTACGCTGGAGCCACTCTGGAAAGGGCTTTGTGTCCCACTGTCAGTGCCAAGCCAGCATGAGCATCTCTACACTGCGGCTGAGCTGGGAAACACCCGGGAGCCAAAGTGCCAGCCCCTAAGCTGTGCCTAAACTGGGACCTGTGGCTCCCTCCGTCTTTGGCTGAATGCTAATATTGTGTTGCTCGCCGACAGGCTCTTAAGCAGGAAGAAAACGGACTCTAAAGAAATAGCAAACAATTATTTCCAGAGGCATTCAGTCTGATTAGCTGGGACCACATTAGCTGGCTGATGTGAGAAACTGAACTCACCGGTTCGTTGACTCCATCCTAATTGCAGTCTTGATTTGATCACATATTCCATCCTTTCCAGTAGCTGAATTGAAGTAGATTATCTTAATAATGTGCTGGCTTAGTCTCCCTATATTTTGCTAAATGTTTTAACAAAATCCGTAAGAGCTTTCTCGAATAAGCCATCCTCTCAGATCGCAGCACGGATCGCGCACACAGGTACAGTTAAAGAAAATATTCACAAGGCACCTGACCCTGTGTCCACAGCGACAGCGGCATTTCAGAATGGGTAACAGTGAGCTAAAGAAAACAGTATCATACAAATCCCCACAGTAATCTAAACAAAGCAGCATGTTTCAGATAGTTCCTTTGAGACAAAAAAAATAGCATCTTTACTGGTGAAAAATTTAAAATACAGCTGCCCAACAACTTTATTGTAAAATCTTTCATGTGTTAATTCAATAGAAGAAGAAATTTTTAAAATAGCTTTTGATAGGTTACAGGTTATTGAACAACTAAATGCTAAAATGTCGGTAATCTCTCTTATAACTGGAAATAATTCTGATGGTCAGGGAGCAGACAATTAATGGAAAATGAGCATACCATTTCAGTTCGTGAAATTCTTCCATAACTTTAAAAAATTACTAGATTTAGCAATTTGGGGAATCCAGTGCAAAGCTAGTAATGGTATTTTTTTAAACTTCCAACATCCTTACATGAACACTGTTACTTGTTTTAAGAGCACAGACATTTTGCCTTCCATATGGTTTCTCTAAAAATTTGCATCACTGTGAAGAAAACAATATAAGTATTCCTTATATCCCTGTAGAGGGAGGAACTGATCCTCAGAAAACTTTAAAACCTGTACGATTTTACTCACTTTCTTGCAGAAAGCCCTGAGAAAGGGGTTAGATTTCCTGTTTGTGTTACAACGAGTAAAACTGGTGATGTTTAGTCAAAGTGAGACTGAACGGGAAGGCAGCAACCCCCCAGGAACCAGCCTGCAGAGCAGAGAGGCCTGTCAGCAGGAGAAGCTCAAGAGCGCACTGAGACTGGCCAGAAGAGCTCACACTGAACAAGGACGAACTTTTCCGTTTGCATAAATTAGAAATCTGAAGAAATTCAGATGTACTCGCTCGGGTTAATTCACCTCAAAGCACGTAGCAGTCTGACGAGAACAGTATCAAGCACGTTAGAAGATACTTGTGAGAATCTGAGGATGACAGGAGAGGCTGCGCATCGGAGCAGACTGTCCCTAGCTCTTTACACAAAGACAGGAAAAGAGGACACACAATTGTATCTCTACCTTCATTTACTACCACCTTATTGAAATAAGGAATCAAATTATTAGTGGGTAAGTAAACACACTAGTAAAAAGACCAGGCAAGAAGTAAGAGTCACCTGAACCGTGTTAAATCAAGTCTGCTCCTTCTTAGGAGAGAGAACGGGCTTTGTGGTGAGGGAAGGAGCAGCGGGTGGGATGTTATCTTGGTTTCTATAAGCTTTCGACACTGCTAGACATTCCTATAAGCAAACTACGAAAACATTCCTTAAACAAAGCACTGTTAGATAGACTGAACAACTGGCTTGAAAATTGCCCTCAGAAATAGCAGCTCATTGTTCTCCATCAAATTAAGAGCCAATGGGGCTCTGCAGAATTCCACCCGTACTATCCAGTAGTTTCATTAGTCACTTGGTTATCCAAGAGATATTATGCCTTCTGCACTTCCAGATGGACACAAGCTGGCAGCGGATACAAGCACCACAGAGGACAAGATTAGAATTAAAATAATCCTGACGAACTGACAAAGGGTCTGGAAAAAACCAGGATGTGATTCAGTACGGCCAAGCGCAAACTGCCATCCTTCAGGAGGAAGAATGAAGTACTGGAAGACAGCACGGGGTGAACCACCGGCCATGGGCAGTTCCACAGAAGAACGAATCACAGCCAGACTATGACTTGGTAACATCACAGCGCTGGGCAAAAAATCAGACAGCATACTGGGATGCAAAACTGACTCTCAGGGTGAACCAGGAGCACCCTAGAACACAGCACCAGTAAGGCACTGGTTGACAGATCGTGTATATATTGGAGATTTCCCTTTAGCAAAGAAGAGAACAATTAGAGAAAGTCCGGATAAGAGTTATCAGGACAATCAGACATTGAGAAAACATGACCTCTGTGAAAAGCTCACGACAGTAAATAACACACTCCTTAAAACTTCTGGATCTGGGAGACGCGTTTCCAGCATGTTGTTAGCTCACATTGTTCAGAGAAAGATTGAGTGCAAAGGGCTTCCTCAGGCTGCTGCCATCGAAACCACTTATCAAACAGTTTTATTCTAGAAATAATAACTTACTGTCAGAGGATAAAAATCTTAACAGAGCTTTTCAAATTCAATTACAACATGAAACAACTACTAATATCAGAGGACTCAAGGGTTTCCTCATTAGTATTTTAAAGCAGCATGACAGGTTATTTTGAGTGTGTCAATAATGATTCATCCTTCTCGAGTCCCCGCTGTAAGGGAAAATCTTGTGACAGTTCAACTGTCTTTTTTCAGGCCAATATATGAAAAACATCATTAAAGTTGTTATGAATCTAGACAGGGCATAGCTTCGTCTGACAGCTGTAACAAGAGCGGACGAGATGCAAAGCAGAATCTGGTCACTTCGGGTTTGGTGCTGGCTACTACGCGGGCAAGATTCAATCGTAAACTAAGTGGACTGGGTGAAAGATGTGTGTTGTACTGAAAACGTTGTGCGGGCTGTGGAGATAACCCTCCCGACTCCGGTGAAATGACCCAGAGCGGCAATGGCAGCGTCCCCTGTCCCGCATGGACCGAGAGAGATGCTGAACAGGTTAAGAACACGGACAACCCGAATCCAGGCTACGAATCAAAAACGACTTGATTACAAGATGGTATTGATTAGGGATAGGGTATTGAAAAGTGACGGCAGAGTTCAGGCAGGATGCTTCTCCCTGGCCCGGACCCTCAAAGAGTGATGTGAGACCATTTCTACACCCTCTTCTGTATCAGCTTGCTCAAGATCAGCTGCAAAACTAGCAGAAGGGCAGAGTGGGAGGTGCCAGTTTTCCGAAGAAGGAGCTGGAAGGGAAGCATTGGTGCCTGGCTCTGGGTGTATCCGACAACCTAGTTTTCAAGAACAGTTTGATTCTCCGTGCTTACTGCTCGCGGAAGGGGAGGCGCTGTACATCAAACGGCCAGTGAAGGACCAGGACTTGACTACGTGTCCTGCTCTCGCTTCAGTGCACACTGGGCTGCCTTTGGAAAGCACATGCAAAATCAGAAGGCTCTGCTTTCCGAGCTCTCCTGAAGCGTGTAAAAGAGGGAAAATCTTACCTTAGAGTACGTTAAGATCTAGTCCAACGGCTGGTTAGAGAGCAGGTGCTGAATAGCAGTAACGAGAGCTGCAGGTAAGCGGGAGGTGACACGAATGGCGGCTCTTACGGGGCAAGCCTTCATCAGAAAGATTTGTATAACTGTTGTAAGATTTAGTTGACTGAGCCGGAGCATGTAAACACGAGTGATGGTTATACTGAAAAAGGGTTGTATTATACAATTATAATTGCAACATTTGAACACAACAATTCCTGAAAGCTTTCTCCATTTCAGATTTCAACGTCAGATCAAGGGGTTACACTGGCAAAATAACTATTGTTTTATCTTCTTGTCAGAAAAGAACGCTGTAATTTTTGCAGTTGACAGTAGTAAATGCAATTTCCTTCCTGCATTTTGCTCATTTTCTTATTTTCTCTTTCCAATACGTGCCTATCACAGCTGGTTTGTACCTATGCTGCATTACAGAAGGTGAACGGTCCAGGCTGGGAGAACGTTCTGTGCTTCGCTGCGTGTACAGAACTCTGGGAAACGAGGTATTTTGACCCGCATTTCTAGTTTCTTTACTGTTAGCTCTATCTCCCAAATACTTAAAATTGTTTACTTCATCTGAAACTTCCTCAGAAGTGCAGAGAAACGATTATTACATCAAGGTAAGTAAAAATGAATACCTTCTGCAGCAGAATTCCTACTTGCGGAAGACAAGATTTAATGTGTGTGAACATCATTTTATGTACTGAGTTACAGTCAGAAAGAGGAAAAACAAAGAAGGCCATACAGGCAGCTAGGTAAGCAGCTCTCCTCCGCACAGGTTTGTCTCCTGCCTGGTTTAACTCATTTAACACGACTAATGAGCAAGAGGCATCAACAGCTTACCCTACCTTGCTCCCTAAGCTGTTCTATGCGCACGATGAAAACTGACAGAAAGGAGAGGGAAAGGGAAAGAAGAAAAAATACTAAAAGTGAACTAGAGGTTGTGAGGGAAAGACGACTGACGATGAAAACTGACAGAAAGGAGAGGGAAAGGGAAAGAAGAAAAAATACTAAAAGTGAACTAGAGGTTGTGAGTGAAAGACGACTGCCTAAACCAGAGCAAAATCCTTCCTAACGCTTCCTCATTGCTTGCAGGAGGCCAGCTGGCTCCAGTAAGGGCTATGGAGATTGCTGTGCATCGTCTGCAGCTTCGCCAGGATTTCAGCCTGACTGCTGTTCCTGATGCTATTGCCTTGCTTATTTTCCCCTTCAAAGGAGGATCTACTGGAAAATTATTTACGTATCTTGCATATAGATTGTGCGCTTTGGATGTTACAGTGAGTATATCCAGCTGCAAGCTCAAGGACACCCTCCGCCATGGTGGTTAGCTGTCCTCAGCTCTCGCGAAGCTATCTTGTACTCAGAGCGACAAGTTGAGACCAAGAAAAGCGGGAACTTGGGTTTTAGGATTTATGTATCTAAAGCATCCTGCAGTCAAAGCTCAGCCAAAGTCAAAGAGAAGCACGTACGGAATGGCACTTCTCTACTCGGAAAGGCGCCTCACTCTAGCGGTAGGTCAGGTTGGCAGCCCTTAGGGAAGGCACCCCTGAGCGCTGGGCTCCTTACGGGAGGACAACTGATCTCAGCCGAATCCAGCTGGGCTGCCCTAGAGATGGATTCACCAACAGAAGGATGGGTCACCACAGAAGCTATTGATATCATACAGGAAAAACTTTCCTTGTCCCCAAAAAACTCAGTAGAGGGTTTACAAGGCCCTACAGTAACTGTTTGAACTGTTACTTTCACAGCACATTTTAAGCAAGCGCTCAATAAAAATACAGCACACTATTGTATAGCAGGTATTTAAACCTGCTAAGATAAATCTGTAAAACCCCCAAAAAACCCTGACTAGTCTTGCAGCTGAGAGAGAAGTCACTTCTTCAGTGAGACAGCAGTTATTGGATTATAAACGTGGCAGCATTCAAACACGGCTTTACTGAAACATTATTTTAATACTGTTTAGGATCAAATGATTCCAGATGGTTAATCTGGAATCCCCACAGCTAGGCCTGTCAGACATACTGAAAGTTTAATCACACTTTTAACACACTGATGGGCTTTGAACAGCTCGGATCCTCAGGAAAATAAAAATCCTTAGGAACAATCGCGAAGAGGCTGATGAAGATATCTGAATAGTGAGCCGCAGCAGGTACAACGTCAAGAGAATGCTTGAGTGCACTGAATTCGGGCAGAAGGTAACAGCGCGTTAACGCAAAGCAACTGCAGCCAAGAATAACACGCATGAACACGGGGAGCCGTGCTCTTGATTTTCCCTGCCTTGCTGAGGAAACCTGGACAGACTTCCAGCCTTGAGAAGAAAGTCACACGTACATAAGGGATCAGCAAATATTTAACACTCTGTGCAGGGCTTGCCTATAGACGAAGATCACACCAGCCACTACCCTTTCCCTGCTGACAGAATGAGACAAACCACTGACCCTGTTTTCACAGGCAGGAACTATTCAACCTAGCAGGAGCCCAGAGCAGACAGACTCCACACCCTCCCTTTCACAGAAACGCAAAAATTGTGCTTACGTCTGTGAGTACGAACATTTCTAATTAACCCTCACGTGAGGTGCATGGCTACGTACCCATACTTCACTTAACAGTTATGGAAGCAGAACTTTTAAACTATTTTTTCCCCCTCAGTGTCACCCAGAACAGGAATAAGGATCAAGACCTATCAGCTTACAGGTTTCCATCAGCAAACGACTCAGGCTTTGTCTTGCTTTTTAAAGCTACACTGTACACTGAAAAATATCACGTCAAGTAATGATAACTCATGACCTTATTTTAGAGCTTCTGTGATAAATGCCCCAAGAGACATGAGGTCTTACAATCATACCAAAAAAGTTAGATACTGAGAGATCAACCAAGAATAAGGGGAGCCTAAATCCTGATCCCATATCACAAGCTCAGACAACGCCGAAATCTCAAGTAAATTAGGACTGACGAAACCCCTGAGGGTCTCTAACCCACTCTTATCTCTGTTTCTTGCCTACAAAATAGTTCTACACACAGAACGTTTCCAAGCCAAGACAGAAGACAATGTAATCCAATGACACACTTCAAGTGACGTTTCTGAGAGGTACTCTGATATAGTGAACCTGAAGCTGGTATGACGTGAAAGAAACCCGACTTCTCCCCGATCTGCTAACTCATCCCAGTGATCCTTCTGGAGACCGCTATGCAGTGGCTCCACACCCCCTCCCTCGCCCTGGCTCCCCAGAGGAAGATCCACCCAGCGCAGGGGTCTGAGCCCCTGCCACACCATACACCTCCGCAGGAAAGTCAGGGGAGTAAGGACACACCACACAGGTACTATTGGCCAGGTTAACCAGGTGATTCTATCAAAGACCCCAGTAACAGCGTACGGGTGCTACAACCCCATGGAACACCTCCTGTCTGCAGCTGATCGTTTCTGCTGTGGGCCTTACACACACACACACACACACACACACACACACACACACACACACACACACACACACACACACGTGTACACATGATTCATAACACGTTCTCTCATCACCAGAGTTTATGTCTCCCTTGTCAGGTCCCAGCCTATCGCTCCCATAGGTAAAACTCATTCAGAGCAAAATGCGGGATGCTGTGTCACAACAATTATTATCTCGGTTAGTGACACTATAGCAATGGAACAACCCCACTTCACTGCATTAAGACGTGGAAAATGCCAATTCTTAATTAACTTTATAGGACAGAAAATTATTAGACCACATCTAGAAAGGTCAAGTTAAAGGGTAAGAGAAGCACAGAACTATGCCGTAACAAGCTCTGTGGCCAGGGAGCCCGTTTCAAGTGGGGGAACCCTTTGCAGGGGGTTGAAAAGCAGAAAGGCGACGCTCGCAGCAGGGCGGTGTCTGACGGCGTACGCTGCGTTCAACACTGCTCTTGTAGAGCAAATGCTAACGCAGGTGTGGTGCTGAGGCTTAGCGGTGCGTTTGACCGCGCTGGGTCAAGGGTTGGACTTGATGATCTTACAGGTCATTTCCAACCCAAACGATCCCGTGATTCTTAGTTCCCTGGTTCCCGCCCCTTGCTCAATGACAGATGATCTGAGCTGAGTCACAACAGAGAAGAATGCAAAACTCACAGTAATTACACAGCACTCGCAAATGGTTGAACGTTGCTGAAGCTTCAAAACTCAACTCTTCTGCAAGACTCCCAGGCTTCCAACGAACCTCTTCCTTTTTTCCAGGCCAGTCACTCTGGTTCTTAACACTCTCTCTTCCTGTTCATTATGTTTTGGGTTTTCCTCCTAAGGATTATCTCATACAACGCTTTTAGCATTAGCGATTGGGTTTTCACAGTGCTGCTAAATACTGTGTTTGTGTGGAGTCTTTAAAGACTGCAGCTATTTCCCCTTTAATAAAGCCTGTTCCATGTTTTCGGTCCTCAACAGCTTCACTGCATCAGAACTAAACAACATGCCGTTTCACGGGCCAACTTAGCCATGGAAATGCAGAGCAAAGCCTTCAGGCTTCGTGTCCGGCTCTACAGCAGGTCAGCCTGAGGGGGTCCCAGGGCACCTCCCCAAATTATTTTGCATTGTTGTATTTCAAAACTGATTTAGCCTGGAAACTTATCTTTGTCCTGAGTTTTTGGCAGATGCCTTCAAATACTTAGACCTGGAGGGTAAATAGAGTAAATGATTATTTATACGCTTAAGAGGATTTGAGTGTATTCTACAGTCTAAAACCCCCACAATGGGCAGCGCCTGTTCTGCTGAGGAGCTTCTGTAGTCAATCCGCTGCCAAAACTTGCTTTCAGACTTTGTGTGGCCTCAGTGGAGCTGGTCACGATAGGAGGAGTGACAGCCAAGGAACACGCACAAAAGGGAAAG
>NW_010433240.1:29258-33818 GCF_000710305.1 Buceros rhinoceros silvestris | reverse complement strand
GGAAAGAGAGCGCTTTGGGGTATGGGAATCACATAGGAAACTCTGTGAGATGGCAAAATTAGCTTGAGGGCGAGTAGAAATCCGTATTCTGCAATGATTGCCACGCTGCTGGCAGCAGGCAGGAGTACTGAGAGAAGAGCTTCTCTCAGTAAAATTATTATTGTGGTTATTATCGCTGTTGTAAGGAAACAGTACCTGAAAATTTGTTTCCTTTTCATTAAACTACAGTTGTCACAAACTCTCAGGCTTTTTGATTTTTAAATGGAGAATGTATTTTGTGCATGCGGTAAAATCTGTACACAAAGGAAAAAAGAATCCCTTCTGATGCAAACCAGCGGGAGTTCTATGATTTGCTGCACCAGGGCCGGGAGTTCCTCCACTCTCTTAACTTCTCTTGGATTCCTGTTCTCATTTCGCTAACAAGTGACATCTAAAAATAATTTCCCGTCTTAGGAACTAGTTTCCTCCCCTTCCCTCGTTAACTGCTTCTCCCCTTCTTGTTAACTCCTGCCTGATGCAGGGGCGAGAGGGGCGGTGTAAAGACTCTGGTTATTTTCATTTATATGGAAATATAAAATATATATTTACATTTTCATTTTGCTTTTCGGCACTCGGAGCCTTTGGCATCAGAGGCTGCAGTTACCCAGGCACCTCCGCCGCCGGCGAGGTGGGTTCCTCACCCCGCTCCCCCTCAGCCCGACGCCTCCTGTTTGCCGGTGGCACGACCTGCCGCTCTCCGCCCAGCGACGCTGGGGGCTCTGTTTGCCCGCACAGGCTGTAAGACCGATGGCAGACACACACAAGCTTTTGAAAAAGGTGAGGAAAACACTTTAAAGTAATAAATGGTACAGAAAAAGATTTCAGGCGTGCCATCAGTAAAGAGTCAGGGGGCTGCCCCGTGCTGGCTCAGAACATTCGCCTCTCCCGCTCTGAAAGCCGAATTGAAGCGGCAGAGGGTTCCAGTGCGTGACAATGACTCTTCTCTTTTTTTTTTGTCAAACTCATAGTTACCAATGGACCAGAGTTATTGTCTCTCCCACTTCTTTTCATATACACTATTACTCTGTTGACAAGTTAATCCACAGGATATGGAAACCCAAGTACCTTTACTTTGGATCGATACCTCACAGAAGGGACAGAGAAGGCCCGGAAATCCTTATGTCAAAGGTACCTTGACTCTTTAACTCAACTTAACAGAGCTTGCCTTTCAAATAAACGACCTACGATCTCAAACAGTCGTCAGCCTTCAGGTTCTTTCCCCCTCTCTCTTTCTTCTCTCTTTTTATTTATTAAAATACGGATCAAAATCACATTTTCCTCTGATGCTCTTTCATCATGACTTTGAATGAGTGTGAAATTTCCCCTGGAAACAAATGACTGTGTTCATTTTCCAACAGATATTCAGATAATGAAAATGCCTTCATAAGTCATGTCTATGTAGATTTGATTGAGAGTCTATTTTCAACTAGAAGGAGACAGTCACATTTATTTCACAGTTCCCCAGATCAGACATTATTTGTCCTCCATCTTCTTCAACTCCCTCGTTATATGGTTTATACTGTACTTACACCAGGAGGCCTATTGTGTCTACCTTTAATCCAGTGGATTTATGTTTAGACCTGGAGCCCTAAACCTGGTCAGGTGGCACATGCTTAGGATGGATTTTGTACCTCTCTGCAAGGCAGCAGACTTTGCTTCGAGGCTTATCTCCCGGATAAAAGCAGTTCGGATTTTCCTTGTCAATAAAAAAATAGCAGGAGACAGCTGCTTAGTTTTACTGCTCTTGTCTCCACTAACATCCTCATTAGTTCTTACGAGATGAATCATTTCCTTCCTTCCAATCAGAATCAGTGGTCAAATGGAAAATGTGAATGGCACATAACGAAGTAAATAAGACACGATGCGAGGGGAAATTTGGTTGGTTAGAGCAGAGGTCTAGGATATAAGGACAATAATAGAGCTCTAAAAGTGCCATATGGTGACTAAAAGGCTCAATTTGTTTCAGAAATGCTGCATCACACTAGATAAAAGACCTTTTATATCAGCTTCTTTATATCTCGTCTTTGCAAATCGACCCTACTTTATTCCTTCGCTCATTTACATATTTTTCTGTTGTTAAAAGCAAATGTAAGAAAGCTCAAAATTGCCAAAGTTCCACAAAAAATCAGATTTATCCTTTGGAAGGTTGCAAATGTATGGATAGTGTTAGAGCTAAAAACAAATCTATTACACTTTCGCCCAAGAAAATACAATAAATACGCTGTATGGATGGAGATAGGAGTTATCTGTAAAGTCAGAATACCAATCGTGTTAACCAGCTGGACCATGACCTAAGTCATTTGCATCCTTTTTTTTTGACGGACCTAATATCGATTTAATGTACACATGCTAAAATATACGTTATCCATAGTTCAGTCTAAGAAAGTGAGGCAACCACAGTTTTAGGAAAGGAAATTAATACCTGCCTACAAAGAAAACAAATTACATTGGGGTGCTAATTATATACAGCCCTAATTTGGCCAAAACAACCAGCTTTAAATCCAAGCAATTCAATCGTCTGGGTTTTTGTTTTCGTACAAATAAGGAAAAGATACATAGAGCCAACATTTTGTATGGAGGACTTGGTTTTAATCCTGCTTAAACCGACATAAATCAAAGGCACACGATAAAAGCGCTCATAGTAATGCAGAATGACACTTCAGAGGCTGGTTCACCACGTACTCCTCAAAGACGTAGTAAAGGGTAACGGCTATTTCCACTCACTGTCTGGCTTACAGAGATCCTTGCAGTGGTTTAGACAGGCAGCAGCCTGGACCGGTCCCAGAACACCACGGACAGCTGTCTGCCCACACCCCCGCAGCCAGAGGCAATATCCAGTCACTTCCCACAGACGGGCGCTGCCTTTTAACTGAATGCTGGCGCTTCCTTACACATCCCAGCAAAAGCCCTGGACACGTACCAACCGAGACCAACACCAGCCAGCGAAACGTTTTGAACTTGAAATGCTCCGCTGCAGTCAGTGGGACAAGATATTTAAGGCTGTGAAAATGGCACATAAGTCTGCACTCAGAGCCATAGACTGGTTTGGGTGGGAAGGGGCCTTCAAAGCTCACCCATTCCAATCCCCTGCAGTCAGCAGGGACATCTGCAACTAGATAGGGCTGCTCAGCGCCCAAGCTCCAACCTGACCTGGAATGGTTCCAGGGATGGGGCTTCTCCCACCTCTCTGGGCAAGCCGGGTCTCACTAACCTCAGCATAAAAGATTTCTACCTTCCATCTAGTCTGAATCTCCCTCCTTAAGTTTAAACCCATCACCCCTTGTCCTGCCACAACAGCCCCTGCTAAAAAGACTGTCCCCATCCTCCTTTAAGTACTGAAAGGTGACTTCTCACTTCAATTTTTTCCTTTTGAAAACACCCCACAAACCACAACAGCCTATTGCAGTTTGCATTGCACCAAAGCTTCTTTCAGTTCTATTTTGCACAATCCCTGTAAAAAACACAGCCCATGGACCATTAGCAGCAACGTATCTTCAGAACATCTAGAAATATGTGTCAGAAGCCTGAGTGCCATGAAAGAGCAGAGCGTAAGACCCCAGCGTACTCCACTCCTGAGTACCCGATGTTCTTGGAGAAAAGGCAAGGAGTCGCTGGCTAGAGAATTAGCAGTGAAAGCCGGCCAAAGAAAAATGGAAAGAGGAAATAAAAGAGAAGGCAAGCAGACAGTCTCCCTGCTTCTCTTTAACCCCTCTCCTTGAGGTTCATTGCTTTAAAATAACAAAACAAAACAAAACACAACATCAGGAAAACCTGGCTCTGGTGCCCCAGAAACATGCCCAGTGGAGAACGGAAGAGAGAGCTGTTAGGGGTTGGGGAGTACGAGCTTCCCTACATCATAAATAAATGAGTGCATCAAGAGCCATAGAGCGATGTATTTTTCATGAGAGAAAAGATGGACACAGAAATTTACCGAGACATTTTAAAAACCGAGATCATATTCTCTTCAGAGTTACCTAGAAAAGGAGATTGTGAGAGCGGTATATGAGAAAAACGGAACAAAGAGCAAATATAAGGATTTTGTTGTAAAAATGCCATTTTTAGTACTAAAACCTACAGTGATTTGGACTGTCCTGTATCCGCACATGCCTCTGTTTTCTGGAAAGCTCCACATTTTCCCGTTAGCCATTGTGCCTGAATAGCACATAAAGAGATTCTCCTCTGCCATACCATGTCAAAAAAATTAAAACCTTGCACAACACCCATCTTTCTTTTGATAAATCCAGCCCAGTATTTTCAAGCGGTGGTCCACAAGAAAAACATTTCCCTGGGATTTGGTTAAGTCTCGCTGCTCACATTCAAACACGGCTGCTGTCGACGTGCCCTCAGAGTGAGCTATGCCTCACAGAACTGGCATCCCTGACTTTTAATTCTCGCTAACAATTAAATTCGATTGCATTGAAGTGAAACCATTACCGGGGGCAAGCGGGAACGTGCTGCGATTCAGCTTTTTTGTTCCGGGGACCTCCGGACCGCGATGGTCTGCCCGAGCGTGCGGCAGCG
>NW_010433240.1:18585-29142 GCF_000710305.1 Buceros rhinoceros silvestris | reverse complement strand
GGTTTCAGCGGGCACTACTCCAGGGCTAGGAGCTGTCAGCACCCTACCCTGCGACCAGGGAGGCTGTAGTACCCTCGTACGCTGGAGAGCGGACACAAATGCTTCTGAAATCACCAAGGGGGGCAGCACATTACATTGACTATTGTGCTGGAAAGCACAAAGGATGGGCTGCTAGAGAGCACGATGAGCATTTGCAAGTGTTCCTCCCAACTCTGAACTTCAAGCGTTCTCTCTTCCTTCTAATCAGACAACTTAGAGTGTAATCATCTTGATATATGAAAGGGGGAGGGCTGAGCACAAACAATTAATACTTGCAGCACTTGTTTCATCTGCTAGCAGTGGGCTTACCATCCCGCACTCCCTCACGGTGTCACTTAATTCCTGTTTAAACAGCTCCCGTCTTCTCATTTCCTCGGCTGGGGCCGTTGGACCATTTCTCATCGCCGTGGCTCTCAATACGATAATGGCTTTGCAACTTCCAGGCACCTGTTCCGGATTTGTTTTCCTTCTAGTTTCCTTTAGGAACATATTTCTTCTAGAGCTACGATCTACCACGAACAGCATCTTTTACCCAGGGTGGACTACAAACAACACTCACACACAACTGATTTTGGAGGGTTTTTCTGCCAGCTCCTAGCCCTCCTAACTCACACATTTCTGTGGTTCCCCACGTCTCTGTTTTTTGCTTTCGTTGTGCTTTAATACATTTATATTGATTGACCACATTTGAATTAAATAAGCAAACTCTGGGTTGAAAAGAAAATCAATCCTGTTTTAATTCTGAACATACCACTTGGTGCGTAGGAGAAAAATATATCCCCAATTAAACATGTGCATGAAACCACACAGACAGAAATACTGACGGATCATTTAAAATTGTCCTTTAAATATGTATGTTATAAAAAAGGACTAGATTTTTCATGGCCACTATCAAGCAACGAGAGAGAGGAGAGGGACTGGAAAGGACCTACTGAAAAAGACAAAATGATTTCCATTTCTTCTGCATCCTCATTCTATATTTATGAAGTTCTAACTCATTCTGCAGCTGTCCTATGCCTGCTTCTGGAATCCATATCTCAGGCTTTTAGCAAGAGTCTGGCTTGTCCATTTTGATGAGGGGCTGTTAGAAGATGCTAATAACTTACATCAGTGGGTACAGCGTGCCACCGCCACTGAGCCGGGTTAAACAAAACACTCCTGAAGTCCGACTGACCATTTCAATGAGAATATAACAACTCTGTGCGCAGTCCTTTTGCATTCAGTACATCTTCTAATAGTCCTATGGACCTCATTCCCTGCGGGCTTTCCATTTAAAAACGCACAATAAAAGCATGTTGAAAAGGATGAAAACCATAACAGCACCCCTCAAGAACCAGTTTCAGGACCACAGGCTGGTCTAATCTCCTTACACATACTGGCAAATTTAGTTGCCCAGATACAAATTTAAGCTTTGCATTTCTAAGCCTCTGTTATTTTTCCTCCCAGGAGCATTTCACTGGTAACTAGAGCCACACAATTCAAGCTGATAAATCTATGAACATATTTAAGGACTATTTACACGAGCCAAGATTTCTTGGACCAAGTCTCCAGCTCCTCAATCCCATTTCACACCTTCCTCTGTTTCCAGGGTCAGAGTCATCAGACTTACTTCAATAAAGCCTGAGTTTGCGCCTGACTAATGCATTCCCAGTGATGCCAAAAAAGCATCATCTCCGTTTCTTTCTCCGCAGCGCTGGATTACTCAACTCTTGACGGAGCCCTGGGATACGCTTTCCGCCTAAGAGGCTGCTGCCACAGTGCTGTATTGCTAAAGAGGAGACAAAACATTATTCTTCAGAGCCTAGAGACCTGCTTTCTCTGCACACAGCCTGTAAACCCCAGTGCACTCCTGAACCGAGATTCCTCAGGTCAAAGAAGCAAAAGATAAAAGCAGTGGCAACACTTCCACGTTCCTCGTGGAGAAGCAGAGCTTGTTATCAACTACAATTCACAGCAAAGAAAGAGGCTGTCGAGAGAAACAGCAGACACGGCTGGCCACCTCAGGTCAAAGAAGCAAAAGATAAAAGCAGTGGCAACACTTCCACGTTCCTCGTGGAGAAGCAGAGCTTGTTATCAACTACAATTCACAGCAAAGAAAGAGGCTGTCGAGAGAAACAGCAGACACGGCTGGCCACAGTAAAGGGGGAACCGCATCTCCCCTCCTCAGTAAAGGGGGAACCGCATCTCCCCTCCTCAGTAAAGGCGGAACCGCATCTCCCCTCCTCAGTAAAGGGAGAACCGCATCTCTCCTCCTTGGTGGGTGCTCTGAACAGCGCAGGCTACCGCTTCACACCACGTTTTAGCCCTGTCCTAGCCAAGCAGACCTTGCATATCGTACTGCCACAGTCCTACTACTTTTCTCCTCAGCTCGGGGATAGGATGGATCCTTATGGCAAAGTTCAAAGGCAGAGAGGTAAGATGTGTTCTGCTCTTCGTCCCATGTTCATTCCTTTCTCTCTCACAAGACTATTTTTATTTCCTCTTAAGAACTGTTTTTTCTCCATGTTCTCTGCTCCACCCTCCATCACTCCTTGTGTCCCAGACCCTGCCATCGTGGTGTTGACCACTTCTTTGTGCTAGCTTCAACGTCTCGGTGTTACCCATCCTGCTACCTCCTCTGCTTGGTGTTCTCATGGTCCCTCCTCATCTCCACACCTTTCCATGTCATTACTCATCCCCACCAGCTCCTGTAGCCTTCTATACGCTGTCCACAGTCACGACTCTCAAACACATCTCCTCATCCATGGTGCGACTCCCCGCTCACGTTGTTTAATGTCTCTCTCTCTGTTTTCAGGAGTGTTGACCCTTCCAAAAGCAAAACTGTTGCACCTCTTCTGCAGAAGCTACTTTCATATTCCTTCTTTTCAACTTCCGTATTATCTCGGTAACTTTGATATCAAATATTAAAGTTAGTTCCGATGACTTTCCCTTCCCTCCCTTCCTTTTATGTTCGTTTCAGTATTCCTGCACACAAAGTAATCTTCTTACTTCTCCCCTCACAACTGTGCTAAATCCCTCTGTTCTCCTCCACGGTTACCTAAGACCATGATACAGCTACGGTTTTATTTCTTCTTTGTGCTTTATCAGAACAACAAATCAACCTCTTTTTTAGTCTCCTTGGACTTCTTTGCTTTCAAAAATGAACTTACAGCTATTTATGGCAACGAAACAGGAGGGTAGCGTCTGGAAGGGCTCCGCTGAGACTGAAATGAGGACTCTGTCACAGGACGTACACGAGAACAAAGCAAGGCCGTGCTCATTAAAAATGCATGTTAATACCTTCGGCAGTGTTTCCTGCAGCCTTTCTAACAGAGCCTACCCCTTTTACCGCTAGCTGGGACTTCTCAGAAAATAGTTATTAACAAAGTCTTGCAGCAGTGATGAATAGAGACTAGTTATCTTTTGGCTCTGTCTGTGAAGAGAAAATGTCTTTTAGTGGCAGAAAATTAGACCTTTATTCTCTCCGGTCCCGAGGGACCTTTCAGTTCCGCAGTTAAACAAATGGTACGTGCTCCTCTTCATTCATTCTGTCGGCTCTATCTGTGCAGGCTTTCTCCTTGGGAGAGCGTAAGCACTGCGCCTTTTACGATTAATTGAGCAAAGTTCGGAATTAAACTAATAGGATTTCATTAATATTTGAACAGCAGGTTGCAACTACCTGTAAGATTGTGTACAGCTCTTCGTGCATCACCGTATCATTCATACATAAAATGTGTTTGACACAGGTGAATGCGTGTAATAAACATGTTAATTATTAAAATACCCCTGTATGTGCATTACCTGATTATTTTACTCACATTTCCCAGCCAGCAGCAGAATGAACCCACGTGTGTGACACAATTCCATAATGTGTCCAGCTCAAACCGGGACACATAAATTAGTTGCGCTGTAAGTAAACTGACCTTGCTTCACCCTTCTAAACAGCCTCAGAAGGTTAAAAACCCGAGGACAGCAAGGACGAAGGTGGCAGTATGGGCAGGAAGAGTTGCTCGACGTTCAAGTGGCAAAAAAAGCAAGTCAGCACATCCTGAAAATAATAATCTAAACCATAACTTTTCTGATGGAAAGCAATAATGCTGGGAGAGACCAAGGGGAGATACAGGTCATAAATTGGATGTGAATCTGTGCTGGGGAACGCAAGAAGCCAGTACGATTTTGAGCTGGATATGCACACACAGTGTCTGCTGGGACAGCGGTAACCCCTTTCCAGGCAGCACCGATAAAACCCTATCTAGAATCTTCCATCTCAGCATGAGACGATGCCGACAGAGAGAAATGTTGAGGAAAATAAATCAGTAAAGGCAAGTGAGAAATGGAGTTTTCACATGCAGGAAAATGACAATAATGGAAACAACTCACCCAAGCCTCTAGGAATGGGGGTGTAACACTGGACTCCTGATGTCACAGCTCTACACCTTTGTGTACAGTTTACTTAAAACGTAGTAGTTTGTCGTAACAAGAATTTCTCCTCAACACCTTTGAAGTAAAGCTTCGTAATAAGGAAAACCAGATTTATTAGCACAGATTTAAATTTGGCGCATTAACCCACTTTCGGATCCTTTTCCTTAGTTTCCTTTCCAGTTGTTGGCCATCACGTATCGTCCAGGTGAAATGCCAAATGAAAAGAAATACGTATTTCAGGAGGCATAAAATTGAAGATGGAAAGCTAAGAACTTTGTTCTGAGGTGTTACAAGAGTGAGTAAATAGTATTTCTTTAGACTTTCTGCACTTCAGTGTGTTCTGAGCTCATGTTTTGCTCCTCTTACAGCTGTAGCAACCTGTCCTGGCTCCGGAGTGTTTATTTGGAGAGGTGTATCAGAATGTTTCATAGACACATGAATTAGGTAAGTAAATAAACAAACTTTAAAGATTAAAAAGATGAGAGAATCAGAAAATATTTGTGAGCATCAGTTTCTTTCCCCTAGTTAGACAACGGGAAATATTTTAACCACCATTTAGAACTGGACTATGTGTTTTGAAGCAGACTTCTCTATATGGGTGTCGAACAGAGGAACTGTTATTTTGGCATCTGTGAATTAAACAGGTTGTTAATTTTTACCTTTGCTTGTAGGAAGACAGAGCAACGACAGGACGAGGGCAGGAGGGCAGAGCCAGCACAGACAGATTGCTCAGGCTCACCACCTTCCATCTGAAAATCACGTAGAGAAATTGGAGTTGCCCAGCGTTTCCTGACAGTTCCTGTTTCCTCTGATCACTCATGGCCCAGGACAGTCAGCCAGAGTCCTCCTGTTTCTCCAAGCACCTTCCTTTGCTAAAACCGAGAGATTTGCTGCAATTTATCTCCGCGCCCAGAACAAAATGTCAGATGGTTTTACCCAGCAGCTTGACTGGAGAACAGTGCCTGGGGATCAGGAGGGCAACGCAGGAGGTATCAGCAGACAGTGCTCTCACCCTTTGTTGTTTCTTTTTCATGTTGAAGAAAATGTCAATGAGGTAAAGTTGGCCAGTTAGAAATGCTGGCAAAAAATTGCCCGATTAAGAACTAGAATATTCAGAATTTAATATTAATGGCAAAGAAGGTGTGTGGTCAGAAATGCAGGTACCACAGGTAAATATCTGTGCCTTGAATTATCATAAGAAAAAACCCACTGCTCAGTATCCTGAAGAACAAGGCAGGGGTTAGCGATGAAAAGAGCAGGTATTTCATTTCCTAGAGCCCTTCTGCAGCTCTTTTAGCAATAATGCCTTTTGAGGCACGCTAATTAGCTGACCAGAGCCCTAGCCCTAAAAAAGCCTGAAGCGAGGGTCACTTCAAAGGTTTGGTTAAACCCAGCTCTGGTGGATTTTCAAGGCCATCGCATTGTGAGTTTGATACTTTTTATTGCCCTCATTCTGGGGCAACCAAAGATGCTCAGCTGGGAAAAGGAAGTCTTGTGAGAAATGCGGGAACAGTCCCCCAGAAGAAGACGTTTTATGGAAAAGAGAGCAGTATTTCTGAGAGAAGGGGGTATCTTCCTGCCCGTGTTTCACTTGGGTTTTAGAGGGTCTCTTCACAAAGAGCTCCCAGAGCAGACAATTCCTTTAGCGCTGTGTTTTAGGCACTAACTTTGCTGCTGTATGGTGCGCCATGATTTAATCTAAAGAAAATAAGTATTTCCCAATATATCTGGTGATTTTCTAAACGCAATTATGCACACCAAATAATTTTTAATTAAAGTAGGGAAATGCATTTTCAGCATATCTTTTTTTCTCGTCCCAAAAGCAGTTTTCCAAACTGATCCTAAAAGCTCTCACTCAAAATGAAGCTAACAACCCCCCTATAACCTTTAAACTACCCTCATTGAAATAACAGATATTAAGCTATTAAAATGAGTAAAGACAACGTTGAAAAGGGGATTAGACAAAGATTTACATTCTGTCTCCATTTTACAGCAACTCTACTCGTGAACTACAGCTCCCAATCATTTTAAAACTTGGTGGTTTAATCAGAAAAGGCGCATGGATTTGCCAGCAGAGCCAGACCATGCCCTCTAGCAAAACACATCACCAAGGGGCGATTACCTTCCTACCGTCGCAGCAAAGCACAATTTCAACTGATTTTACGAACAGTGTTTTCCCACTTTCAAATTCCTTTTCACAGCCCCAGAATTCCTGCATATTTGTACGTATAAGTCATTACATAAATGTGTGTACTTACAAATATACAATTTCAATATCTATAATATTTTTTCATTATAATATCATATATTTTGTAATTATAATAATTTGTCATATAAGGTCCTTCTGTGGGCTCGTATCTGTATAATTCAACCGCAAAACCAACGCACAGACAGAAGGGAATACTAGAATTACTGAGAACATACGAGAGAACATATGAGAACAGAATTATTGAGAACACAATTTCTCAACCACATCAACCATTCAGGTTAATATGAATGATTTCTCTGAGTATTATGGGAACAGACCACAGTTGCTGCAGTGAAACAAAGCCTGAGAAAGGGTGACAGTTCACAAGAGCTGAAAAACCGTTCCTCCAGTTCGCTTTTCCAAGGAGGACAATATTTACGATGTAAAGTCGCAATGCAATCAGCGCCTTAGGAAAAACTGGATTTGTTTACATCGCTGCCTCCCTCCTGGAGATCTGTATCAACCGGACACTCACACACAGACTGGACAGTCCTGTGAGTATTTTGAATACAACAAAGCTCAGATACAGGTCCACAAGGTGTGACGCCCCTCTTTTTTTTTTTTTGCTGGTACAAGCATTTCACAGTGAGGTAATAAGGCAGAAGAAACCATAAACGTACGGAAGTGCCTGCATACACGTGGATCACACTTCTGGATGTGTGACCAGTATAACGAGATGAGCTCAAACTGGGATCATTTCCCAGCCTCATCCCGACCTGCAGGTCTTCCTCAGACGCTGTTCCCCCGGGTTCATCTGAAGCACGTGGGTGCTCAATTAGACCATTTTATGATGTCTGTTACATTACGGAGGGTGGTCCAGACTCAGACCTGCGAGGTGCTCATTAGCACGCTGTGGAACGGGGAGCAAGCCTGACTGCCACCGCAGCGGCTGCGCGCATCGTTCGTGGTTTTAATTGCTGGCCACCTCACCCTCTGTGCCACCGCGGTGCCTCAGCCTAACAAACAGCGTCAAAGGCTCTGCCAGCTGTGCCCACGTGTTCACCTCCCTTTCAGTAACGGCTTCACAAAGAGGACTCAGGACATCGCGAGGAAGGGCGAGCACTCCAGAGGAGACGTAGCAGACAACCAGTCATACAGGCAGTAACCTGACATCGCCAACAGGACGGTTCACTCCCATACTAGAAAGAGCCAACTTGACTCGATTTCCTTAGCTTGCTCTCTGTCACTGCTTCGCAACACTGCCAGAGTTTTCCAGCAAGTTTCCAGCAGCCTGGAAGCTGCTCTGAGCTGTTTATTCTGATTCTCTCCACCACCTGTGTTCAACGGGAACATCGATTACTCCAGATCAGAGGCTGATAGTTTGTACAAACCACATCCGATGCCTCCCACCCACATGCCACCTTTGGTCGCTATTAACCCTACTGTTACTTGGCTTTTAATTTCTACCTGTCTTGGAAACTCAGCAGCGAGCCAGAGGCTGGTCCGTGACTAACAGCGTGAGCACGGTGACACGCCACGTGACAAACGTATGTCACAGTGAACAGAAAGAGGTCGAAGGACTAAAGCAGTTAATACAGTAACTGGCTGCACAACCCAGTGCTGGGGAAGTGGTGATCCCCAAGAGCGGCCGGTGGGTGAGGCTGCGTCACCTCTCCTCACACTGGGTGATGCGTTTGCTGTGCAGCTCCGTCACTGATTTTGAGGAGCTCCCCTCCCAAGCCAGGCCAGGGCAGTTTCAGGCTGTTAGACTGGTGTGTCACACTTTCCACGCCAACATTCACCAAAGCACGACTAAGGTAGTAGCACCGATGTACCCCTTACTGGCTTGTGACTGTTTCTACTCCCACGCTGCCCTCCTTAAGAGACAATCTACACCTTCTGCATTTTGCATTTACAACAAAAGTGATTGAAAAATGATTTTGCCTCTGGCTGCTATGTATATTATGGGAAAATGGAATTTTCCAGGATTGCTACGCTCTACTCCCTTCACATTAAAAAGTCTCTGAATGGAGAAAGTGACTTTTAGTGATTTTCTCAGTAGCTAAATATATACGAGGCAAGATAAGACCTGTTTTACGATCAGCTTTCAGATGTGAAGAAGGAATCGTGTACCTGGAACCTTGTTTGTTCTTACCAGCTACAACCACTGGTCTGATTTCTGTTGCCTGAGTTTTGCACAACCTGTGTAGATGCCTGGGGAAGAGCCTCACAGATGCCAGCAGAGAGACGTGATCCAAGTTTAGACTGGCAAGAGACAAGAGGGGCAGGCTTAGGGAGTCTTTGCGGTCACACCATGAGAGCAGAAGCAAGCTGTGAAGAATGAAGGTCATTTCATCCAAGTATGAGGTTCACCTTCCAACTCAACTCGCCATATACTGGGTGAAATTTTTAAATGATGTATTTTGAGAATTTTGCACAAGTCTGAAGTAGAATGATGTCAGTGATTGAAGTCGACCTTAGCTACCATGTCCCCTGTCAGGCACCCCGCTTCAGGAAGTACTGGAGAGAATCCAGAACACAAGGACAACGATCACAGGCTTGGCAAGAGCGACCTAAAGTCATAACTGGAAGAGTTAGTACAGCTGATCTGAAGAAGAAAGGCTGTGGCAATCAGCAGGATGCAAGAATATGGTTTTCAAATACGGGAAAGAAAATTCTAGAGAGAAATGTAATCAATTTTTTTCCTTGTCCATGGATTGAAAAATGTGGGGGTAAAAAAAAAAAATGTTCAGGGAAAAAATGTTCTTCAATTTTTGTAAAGAAAATTTAGGTTGGAAAACAAGCAATCTGAAGTTCTGACACATCCTCACCCTCACAAGAAAAAGTCCTTTTCACTCCCTGAGAGAATCAAGGGTTCCAGCACATGATGCTAATAGTCCTCTTTTCTATTACAGTCATGTTCATGTAACTAGAGACCAGGGCTTAAAACACAAGCTGAATGACTCATTTCCAGCTGATAATTATTTGTAATTAGTACTATCAAAAAATTGTGCAGGCTACTGACTGCCTAAAATTTGTGTGGAAGATTTCCTGAATAACTCTCTTTAACGAGATCGCAAAAATCACTGTCTATTCACATAAGATTCATGAATACGTGGGGAAAATTTATTTGCAATTATTTGCTGCTAGTAGTTGGCTCCTCTGAACATCCTCTCCGATTTAACAGACGCCATGACTGCACAATCACAGGCATGAACGGCGGGGAAGAACCAGAAGAGTCTCTCCTCTAGCCGAGCCCGGTTGTCCTCTCCCTTCGTGAGATACTTCCTAACAAGAGCCACCAGGAATTTCCACAGTGTCTACGCGTCCCTTTGGTGCTCTGTACTCGTCCTGTCTCAAAATCTCCAGTGCTGCTTTGAGCGTGTCTGCTCAGTCAAACCCGTGTTAACGGCAGCAGGTTTTTTATTGCTTCCTGAGAGCGATGCCTCCTTTGAAGGGTCGCTGCTCGTTTCCGTCTCTGCCTGCTAGCTGAAGAGCAGCAGTACACGCCTGTGTGACAGGCATCGGTGTTCTGTCTGCTTCGTCCCGTGTACCTCGCTTTGGCTCGTTGTAAATCATAATTCACAGACAAGACGCTACTAAAACTTGAGTGAACGAACGTTCTCGGAAACTCGAGATGTCAATTAGTAGATGTCAGATGTGCTGCGTTCCTGGTTAGTCAGGATTGTAACTTCTAAAATAAATTTGTCTCAGTATCTAAACCAGCTTTTTTGCCACTGTGTTATCACGGTCTGCGGTTACCACTGACCGTGTCTTGTGCCCGTGTGACAGCAGCCCAGCGTCAGGCAAACAAACTGGTGGAGGCAGTGACCTGCCCCCTCTTAAACAAACTACTACTATTCAAATATGTTATCGGTGGACAAAGACTAAGCGCAGCATTCAAACAGCTGCTCACCACAGAAAAGGAA
>NW_010433240.1:0-18567 GCF_000710305.1 Buceros rhinoceros silvestris | reverse complement strand
ATTCAAATATGTTATCGGTGGACAAGGAGTAAGCGCAGCATTCGAACAGCAGCTCACCACAGAAAAGGAAAGAGTGGGAAAAACCACCTTACGATGTATCGAGAGGCGTGATGCATACTGCTGCTACGCTGAGCACCCTTCTTCCTGGGCTGCCTTACTTCACTCGTGGGCAGCTGATGGTGTTCCTGTTTGCTAAGCACCAGCATCGTGTGTGGACAAGCACAAACAGAATCACTCGGCCAACGCGTTGACATCAAAGAGTTTGATCTGGGAGGTGCTCATCACCTTCCGAACATCTTCAGCATTTTTTCCTGAATCTGACATATGAGTCAAAAGCTACCAAAGACACTACAAAGCAAAAACAGAATAATAAAAATAGTGTGATTTGCCCTAGATTCTACAGCACGCATCACCTGAGCAGCAACTGGCAATTCTTCTGAACCTTTGCACCCTTTTATTTTTCTTGAAAAAGAGTAAACAGCAATTAGTCCTAATAGGAGCAGGTACGAGATAGCCCAGCGTCAGTTCCGTCTCCAGAAATGCGTAGAAGAATAAAGCGAACTGAGGTATTTCAAAATCGGTACTTAATTAGTAATGCTCTTTCACTTGAGTTCAGACCCACAAACTGCAGCTTACACTTGACCCAGAAACGTCAGGCTAGATTAGGCATGCACGACAGTTCAGGTACTGATACGGAAACGTGACTGACACTAACTCTAAGGATGGATCAAAATGCATACAAGAAGTAGAGCATCTGCGTTTGCATATAGGATGTGAACGTACTGCTTAGAGTCGGCTTACACTGCTCTGCAGAGCACACCTCACCTTAGAAGTAGAGTTTCCCCTCTCCTTTTATCACTTGGCCTCTTCACACCCTTTTCACTGACATCTCTATCAGTCGTCGCTTGCTTTGCCGCCTGGCGTGGCATCAGCAAGGGCAGGAGATCGAAAGGCAATGCCTGTCGGTCCTTCCTGGAGGAGCTGCTCCAGGTGAAGGGTTTGCTGGACCACTGCAGCTCGCCTGTGGAGACAGAGCAAGGCAGCTCTGGTCAGAGCTCCCACCTTACGCTGTCTCCAAGCTGTGTGTATTGGCTTTGAGAATCAGGTGGCCATAGACCAGCACCTCCAGAATTACGCCCCCAAACGCTGCCTGTGAGCAGCTATCTAGACAGCACGTGCAGGTGACACGGAGCCGTGCTGTTAGATGTATTAAGAAGCAACCAAAGCATCAGGTTTTACTTTGAACTAACGTGGCGCACATTATAAAATCTCCACATGCTGGAAGAACGGGTAAATCCTCTGTGGTTTACTCATAAATATTTATGGGATTATTCAGCCCATTGTGTAGCGAATAACCAAATGCACTCTGATGTAAACCAGCTCACTCCGGTGTTTATAAAGTCCATCTGATGGAACACAATTACAAAACATGTTTTGCTTTTTAAAATTTCTACTTGAGCTCCTTGAAGCACCTAGAGTTTGAACTTGGCAATACAGAACTGTAAAACTGTCCAGGGACCTGGTGTCCTACAGACTGGAAGTGCGTGTATTCTTCAAGGACAAACCCACATACTGGAGAGTTGACGACAGTCACATAAATGTATTCTGTAGGACAATTCCATGCATTATACACACACATCCGTGTTTTCCCTCCTGGCAGGGAATTCAATCACCAGCAAACCCAACTTCACTTCACAGATTCAAGGAAGGAACACTGCATGGGCTCTTGATTACTCTATTTGATGTTCAAAATGAACACGGCTCAGGTGTAGGACGTGAATATCAATTGAAGATATTCGCGACAGGCAAATTGGCAAGGCCTGCTCTTTCTGACGGGCGGAGAGAGTCGGGCTCAGCCCTAAATGCGTCTTGGCTTTTTGTATTTATTCTGGTTGTTTCCCACTCTTCAGCTTATTTGCCGTTGAAAGTTCTTTTATCAGAAAATCATAATCTGAGCCAGAGACTGAAATGCTGATTTCAGCGACAAATTAGAAACTGAAAAATACGAGATGAAAGGAGAGGGAAAGTGTGTTTGTGCTGTGCAGATGCAATTTCATTCTCAAGAGCCTCTGTTTCCTCAAATGAAAGGAATTCCGACAAAAAAAGGGGGTTTAATTCACCATGGAAATGTGCAGAAATTTTCAAGGCAAAGTCTTTGCATACGCTAAAGGCACAGATGATGTTCCATGTAAAGCACTACTTTTATCTGTATTGTTTTGAATATGTTGGATCATAAGAATGGATGCTCTCCAACTGCCACTTCAAAGCTGTACAGATAATTCCACATCCCACTTGCTCTGTTTGCATTTTTAATTTCGCTCAAGCAAAAGCAGATTCAAAGCTCCGGGTTTATTCTCTGAAAAACTTCTGTTCAACCTTCCTCAGAAGTCCAGCTCATGTTCACCAGGGTATGTTACAAAGTTCTTACCTCATTTGAGGATATTTCTATTTACTGTGTGCATTGGCCTTATTTTACATGATAAAGTGATTCAATTTCTCACTGGATAGAACTCATCAATCTCCACCACGCTCAAAAATTCTTCCTCTGCAGATCAGGGGGCCCCTAATCCGTGGAGCAGGTGTTGGTGCTGAAGCAGGGGCAGCAAGAGGAATTGTTTCTGACGCACGAGACAGTCCTTGTCACTCAGCCGGCAATGCAGGTGTCGATAAAGGCAAGGTCAGATTCCTCGGTGCAGAACATTTTCACCTGTTCTGGTGCCTGAGCCTGAAAAACGGACCTGCGAGCAGGCAGTCTGTCCGCAGCTTCCTCATCGCCTGGCTGCAGGCTCCGTGGGCCAGTGTGGTGCCTGGGGCGGCTTGCTCAAAGGAGACAAGTGGCTGCAACTGAAAAACTCCTTCCTCGCCTGGTAAAACTTGCCCAGGTGACAGGAAGCAGAGCAGTCCGGTACCTCTTCACCTGCCGGCTCGCTCCGTTCTCTCTTTGAATCTCTGTTCAGGCTCTAAAGGAGACCCCGAAAGATACGGTCCCCATATTGACACCTACCAGTGAAAGGCATCCCCCTCGAGAAGGAGGTCAAGAATATTAACAGGAAACAGAAACAGTTGGTTTGGAAGCGTTTATAGGTCAAGTGCTTTTCAATGTCACTTCTGCTCAATGCATTTCCAACACAAAAACAAACGCAAGTGAGGAGCACTTTAAGTGACTAAAGCCTTTTTCTAGATGACATTATTCCCTCAGACGGCTTCATATGGTACCGAGAAAGGAATACATCACAACGGACACACGCTATTTATTGTAATGAGCGCCCTAGGTTCAATAATGCTGCTAGGAAATATGTGGAAGGCCTGGAATCTGCAAGGTCTATGCAATCTTCTCCTTATTCATGGTTTCCTATATAAATTCTTTATCAATGAGCGCCTAGGGGGTTGGTTTTCACTTCCATCAGCTTTACAACTGTGTATTTCCATTTATTTCACCAGAATTATTTCTGATGAAAATGGTGGTGTGTTTTAGTGGTGTTAGTTTACAATATTTTAATAAAAACAAATGACTCCCCTATGGGGGGGAAAGAAAAAAAACAACCCAATCAGCTATTTTCCAGCAGCACCTTCAGACTGAAACTCCCAGACCAAAGGAGAAAACACCAGTGGCTATAAAATATTCTTAGCCTGGAGAATCTGCCAATATAACATCATGAAAAAACAAGAGCCTGGGAGACCTAAAAGTTATTTATGCTTTTTGCCTGCAGACCTCCCATGGAGCCTCATCTCCATCGTCTTGGGAGAAAATACACAGATCAGCAAAGCAGGAAGAACTTCTGAAAGGCTTCAAACCGAAAGCAAACACTCAACTCTTTCAGCCACTCTGTTACAAGAGCAAATTGGACAACCCCCGCGTTTGGTATAGGAGCTGGGAAGTGCACTTGTGTGAAATAACTGAGACGGCACCAGGCAGTCACGCTCCTGGGAAATCGAGCATGTCTCCTCAGAAATCCCTGGAGGTGACCTAGGAATTCCTCTTAATGTGGGACTGCGAGTAGCCCAGCACTGGCAAACGCAGCCTCCCCATCACCAACGAGAACTGGACAGGCAGGTGTGGAAAACAGGAGGAAAAAAAAGACCAAAGTAGCCCCAAACTTGAACAATTTTCGTAAATTCATCAGGCACAAACACCAGGAGTAAACAAAACTCCCAAACCCAGGGGATGTGGGTGGCCGCCGTGCTACACACCTCAGCACCTATGTCCTCCCCATCGCTGCCCCCGCACAATCCAGACAGGGTGTGTCCTTCCGCCCTGACCTGTGCTGTGCCCACCATCGGTGGCCGACACGGCCAAAGCCTTTGCTTTTACAAGCTGAAAGTAATTCCCACCAGTCTCCCTTCCAAGACCACTGGCAATCTTACCTGCCCAAATCATAACCAAACACAGCAGAGAAATGCCTCAAGCATCCACTTCACTCAGCTTCTATCTATTCTGGACCTTCAGAGAACACAAAATCCTTACAGACACCTACTCTTGGCAACAACCTCCACCTTCGACTGCCTCAGCTGTGCCATCGCTCCTTAGGTACTCATCAACATGCATCGTGACTGTTTCATGTTAAACTTTTTATTAGTCTCTTCTGTTATATCGCAGCACCACCCGCCTACGCGAGTGTTGGGGAAGCGCACCCCGTGCTGGACCTCGTGCCTGCTGGTGGGAAGCCCTGGGAAACAGTTAAAAGCAGATTCACGGCTCAGAACAGTCCTAAGATACGCAGCTATATCCCAGCGTTTGGGCCAGGAGCATTAACTGTCAAAGCTTATGACGGCAGCGTTTACAGAACACAGTAAAACTTATTCTGGACTGCAATCTTCCTAAATCAAATTACATTTTCCCAGAAAACCTCGTCTGCCTTTCTGTGGGTTCTCTGGAGAGGAGCACAGATGCACATGGCCTTTCTTCCTCAGTGTAACCCAAACGGTTCCCTCAAAGCTCGAGGAGTGTGAGCTGCTTCACTGCTTGCTTAGTGAAATCCCTGCTCTGGCTTCTCCTGTTTCCCCAGGACAAAACAGAGAGCGCTGCAAATCACCAGGGACCGCAGGCGAGAGAAAAGAAAAATCCCTTCTGCAGTCAGGTCACACATCCAGGCAACAAACTTTAATGGAAGAGCCAGGCCGTGAATTCAGTCCGTGATTAAAAGAAAAATGTCCTGTCAGTGGGAACTCACACAGAGGCGGGGTTTAATCAGTGAATATTTTCCCCTGTATAAGAAAGTCTGGTGGCTGGTTATCAGCTGCGCTAGGCAGGAGGAGTCACTCTGGTGGGTGTGAGGGAGCACAGGTCACTGCTGTGGGCATCACCGGCACCGGGGCGTGAGGCTTCCCGCTGGCTTGCCTGTGTCCTTTACACACCCTAAGAAATCAGAGCCTCTCAGTAGAGGGTCTCTTCATTACTTCAGAGCACGACTGCGTGTAAAGGTCCATTAGAACTACGTTTTCTGGAAATAAAAAACAGGGCAGCTGCAGCTGCATGTTCAGTGTTAGCTCAGGTTAACTTGAAAACACTGGAAATGGGTCTGAATGAAAGTACCTAATGATGATTTACAGTAACTCGCTTGCTGACATACGGTCTGTTACCCTGCTCCTGCCATGGCAGGGTAATTCTGGGCAAAAAGCTGAAGGGGGAGGAGGGGTAACCTATATTTTCCAAATCTTCCTTTTATCTCCAGCATTTCTACATCATTTTTATTGAAATATTAATTAATTACAAGAAAACTTTCAGTTTTGCTCTAAGTATTTTTCATGTAAATAAAAATACTCTGTTATTTGGTTGAAATTATTATATGATATTGAAAGAATGCCATAGTAATTTTCCTGTAAAATGGAAAACAAATCCACATCAAGATCCACAGAATGTCTGAAACAATTTAGTTCTCCTATCGATTAGCTGACAAGGTGAAGGCGCTACTACGCGGCCAGTGCTTAAAGTGCTGTCCCCTGTCCCCTCATCTTTCGGCAGCCCTGCTGAAGTTGCCTAATTCTTTTTTTTGCAAATCCGTATCCAAACAGTTAATGAATAAATGAGCATGCAAATAACTGTAATATCAGGGGTTTCAAACAAGCTGCTCGAAAAAGCAGATGCACCCAGAGAGGACAACCGAGATGAAAAAAGCACAGAATTTTCTTGATTCTGTCTGGTGTTGCGGCTTTATTGACCTGAACTGGTAATTAGACAAATATACTTGTGTATTTTACTACCCGTGTGCTGCTGTGCGTAACGAGGTCTAACTCAATCTGATGAGAAAGGACAAGGTCGTTTCTAGAACAAAAGTCTCTCACTAGTTTTATTTCTCGTGGTTTTATTTTTTTAACACTGATGGCTTGACATCGGCGGAGGGCTGGATGCACCCCTAATCCGATACCACAAACACCAGAGGCATGGACTGCTGTAAAAATACAATGAGGCAACTACTACAAAGAACTGGGGTAACTTCAAAAGCCGTTTGGAACTTCAAAAGCCATCTGCAGTGTGTTCCAGAGACTGACAGCTCCTCTGTGGGACTGCTCAGGCTGAAAACGTCCTTCTGAGTCTTAATAATTTGGTGGTGATCACTCTGAACTGGCTAATGAACCTTCGAGAAGCCAGCCGCTCACCCTAACTCCCTGTCTGCACAGCTAAGAGACAAGTGTTCCTGGCTGCGGTGATGAGGAAGAATGGGGAGACCTTTCAGACCCTCTTTGGGGTAATGTCAAAATTCAGCTCTGCCGACACCGCAAAGTTCATTCTCCAAGTGCAATTGTTTGTTATGGAAAAGGAGACATGTGAACTGTTTCCCAAACACAAACGGTGAAAAAGTTGCAAGCAAACATAAAGAAAAGATGTAACACCTTCAGGACGTACCATTCCTGTAGCCCTTAACATTAAACTACCTGGTGTTTTATCCCATGCTGATGTTGACCGGCTTTCTCAATCAATCACTCAAGGAAACGGCCAGAGAGCAAGGAACCTGCCTGAACAGCGGTGTCAGCCCCTACAGGGATGTTCTTCGGAGATCAACATACGTGATATGCTTCCCAGCATCCTTATCTGCACGATTATAAAAATAACGGGGCCGTAACTAATGGGAAGAAAAGGAGCTGCTGTGGCAGTGCCCCGGAGGGACACTGATACCTTGATATCATCAGCCCTTTTGTGACATTTAAATGAACACGAACCAACCTGCCGCTCTGGCTGCCTGAAGGGGGAGCAAAAGCTGCTCTGCAGCCTCTTCTGGAGCAATTCCAGGAGCTCTTCGAGAAGGCAGTCTTACCGCCAGGGATGGAGGAAGAGCCACCCAACGAACCCAAAAAGGATGCAGACATGGCTCAGCAGTGGATGTTTGGTCAATAATCTGAACTCACATCAAGTCACTCTGTGCTGCCCCTGATCTTAGTCCCTCCGTAGCTCGACAGTCACAACGTTTCCCTTGATTAATTAGGGACTCAAACCCTCCATTTTATAAGTGTTGTGCTAAATACAGTTGTTAATTAAATTCTATTCTTCCCTGATGAAAAAAGCACCTAAGTCTAACAAATGTCATAATTCATTTTCCTCTTAAATACTGAACATTAGTCAGACTCCTTGAAGACAGCAGGACAGAAATAATTCCCAAAGTGAGGTAATTGCGTGGGGCCAGTACAAAGCACGAAGTACAACGACATACATCCAGCAGTAACGTAACCAGATCGCATTGCGTTCCTTTCCTTATGGAAGTGATGCTGGGCGTTCTGGGGAGAAGAGCAACACAAGGCACCAGAGGCTTGTAGGCAAAAAGTAAGAGGAATTAATTCCTCAAAAATAAGAGGAACTAATGATCTCTATGACAAGCGTGATTGCGTTATTATGAATCATCACAAGAATTAAAAATATTTGAAATCATCCGACCCGGTTAATTAAAACAGAAGAACCTGCCAATGTAAGGATGACAAGTCGAAGAATATTAATGACTAGATTTTTAAAAGTGTTCAGCACCAATTTACATCTACGGTAAGGAATCTTTTGGGCAGGTAAGTACTATTTTTACAGAAAATTAGGTAGGAGCTAGAAATACTGACTTTGGTTCTTTAGCATAATGCACCCAATCAGGTTCAACAAGTGGAAGTGACACATGATTTTGTCACCTTTTGCATGCAGACTCATCACACACACCCAGGTATGAAGCGGCCACCTCTACCATACAGCGACACATGCTGCCTCCACCCTGTCACACTGCTGTACCCATACCAGACGTGTTCCTGCAGCAGAGCAAACCCGAGGCAACCCATACTGAGGGAACACCAACTTCTTTGTCTTCAAATTCTTTGGATGGCTTTGGCCCCAATGGTCTCTAGAGGACCACAGAAAGAGTTTCAGACTAAAACCATGGCCAGCAGCTCCGCTACTTCTGATAGTATCTTTGCTCCACCATTTACACAAGAGACAGACCTTTCCTAGGGGCCAGAATGAGGCCAAATATAAATGAAATCAATTGCTGCAATAAATAAAGAACATCTCAAGCCTTGCAGATCGGTACCCCATGATGTTCAAGGTGTTCTCAACTTTCCTTTCTGCCTGCACATCAAGAGGGCGCATGTTTAAGAGCAAAAGTGCATTCAGAATCATCACAGAAGCTCAATCATTTTCCAGACAAAGCCTCAGCTCCACACCCCGTCCTCCATCTGGGGAGAAGGAGGCAGAACAACGGTCACGAGACAGACGTACGCTGCTTAACACAGGGCTGGAAGGGCTGACGTGTTCCTGCAAGAGGATGGCAGAAGAGCTTAAAAGGACAGAATGCCCCTGAAACCCACCTTAGTTTCATCACCAGTGGAGTTACCTTGCCTCAGAAAGGAGGAATTCGTACAGTTCCCGAGGTTAGTCCAGTATTGCTTGCCCGGCATCACGTACCGACATAAACATCGCTGAAACCTCTAGGTGTCAGGGGAAAACAGACCTTTCTCCACCATGTCAAAACCGTAGGGGATAAGTTTTTCCGGCAGAGATTTAAGGAACAAACCGTGGGTACACATCACCGATTTCTGCACCCTTCTCGCTCAGCAGGCCGTTCCTGCCAGCTGCTGCTGAGCTCCGCTCTGAAGGGGGAGTTGGGGCTGTTTGCCTGCCCGCCACAGCTGCATCAACAGGAGGGAACTCCCGCACGCCTGGCGGCGTTCCTGGCACGGGCACGCCATCGCCCATGCCGCCATACGGGCATACTCTCCCCACACAGCTCCCAGGCACGGTTCTGGCCAGGAGAACAATCCCAGGGATTATTCCCAGCGGGTGGCTGGAACACACCAGCCTGATTTGGAGGCTGAGACTCTGAGTGGAGACATGAGCTGGCCTGAGCCAGCTGGCCTGGGCACACCTCGCTCACACGTATAGACGCAGTCTGCCCATCCTGCGGGAAAACCGTCCACACCCAGCGCCTGCAGTACCCAACTCCCAGCTCGGGCGCCAGGAGTGAGTGTTCCTACACGTGTGATATTACAACTACACCATATTCTATCGAAGGTAATATATTTTTCTGGCTGTGTTTTGCACTTGGTAAGTTATTTCCCACTGCGTAGTGCCTGACTTTACTGTAGGCAGCTCTGTTCACTGCTTTTAACTCCGCTGTGGAAAAGATTCAGCATTCTTAACCTCTCTCTATCGCATCTTTGCCTGGCTTTACACGGCAGTGAAAAGCAGTGACTCTCCAGGAGTGTTTTTTCTGTGCGTGTTCCTCGCCTGCAGGGCCAGCAGCCACCCAGAGGTTACACTGACTGACACTCAGGGAGGTACCAGTCGGACCTCTGCTGAGTAAATCAGTGCTTTTCTTCCAAACATCCTGTGTTCGGTCAGCACCAACATGCCAAACAGCTTGAATGTTTTCCATGGTTCTTGGTTTAGGGCTTTTTCTCTCTTCCTTATCTCCTCCTGCAGAGTTCTAGACTTTAGGTGTGGCTCTTCCATACAGCGAAGAGTGAAACGGCGAGACCCAGGTTAACAGGAAGTCAACCTCACCCTGTGCAAGGCAGCGTTGGGAGAAGGTGGTAGCTCCTGTCCCCAGCAGCACTCGGGTCGCGTCAGCCTGTCGCTCTGACAAAATTAATTCCTCTTGCTTTTTCAGCACCGATGATGTTCTATGGCTGCTCATTCCAGCACTGCATCGGTGAACCCTGGCCTGGGGGCATCTCTGCTTGACAGCGCAGCTGTGGTACCAGCCTCAGGGTCACATCCAAAGCTCGCTGCAATCACTTGGAGAAAGTTTCAAATCTCAGGCTATTAAACCCAGTGTCTACCTGGCATTTAACACTCTCAGTGTGTATCTTGTGTGTATCTTCAGTAACAAAAAAGACTGCATGGCTTTCCTCAAATTCTTTCTCAAATTTTCTCATAATTTTAACTGTAATATCCATTTGTTCTCCGAAAATTCACGTTGATCTGCCTTGAAGTTTAAAATCGAAGGTTTTATGTGGAAGGATTCATTAATCAAAATTATATGTTCTGTGCTCTACACATCAATTAAACGTAGATTTTAACAGACAATATAAATATATATTTCTTCTTTACTATTAATTGCACCCCACTGTACCATATTTTTCCCGATTTTCTCCCAATTTAAATAAACACTTAACACCTTCAACTCCCAATAGCTACGTGGAATCAGGCTGAGGTGCAAAGTTACTGTTTTACCAAAAAATCCTAAACCAAAACCCACCACTTTTTTTTTTTTTTTTTGCAGAACCAACTATAGAACAAGCAACAAAGTTGTTTTTTGCCCAAAAAACCCAAAACAAACACCCCCCACTTTTTTTTTTTTTTTTTTGCAGAAGCAACTATAGAACAAGTACCAGAAGAGCCTTTTAGTATTAGAATTCAATAAATGGCTGTTGAGGCTAATCCCTGAAGCTACAGGGTCTAACACAGTCACAGCTACAGCATTCTGTGCATATAAAAATTTTTATAACAGTTAAAGATTTCACTAAAAAGTCACCTTTCACAAATGGAAAATCGCTGCTAGTGAGTTATGTATCTCGGCAGGTATCCAATATTTACCTCCAGAGGGATTTCTCCTCACAGAGGCTCTCGCTCCCCACCGAATGGAAGCGCTCACCTCCCCAGTCGTTCAGGCAAAGGTTAGCACGGTAAAATGATTTGTTATGGCAATAAAGTTTTTGTTACACTGTAAAATGGTTTGTTACGCTGCTACCGCTACATAAAAATGTTATGAAAATTAAGTAGGTTGTAAGGTCCGAAAAGGAACAGGCTACTTTTAGAACTAGCTGCCTGAAAACAAAGAAAAGAAGGATCTTCTGATTCTTCAGTAGGGTAAAGCAATGACCTAAATAACCTTCCAACTCAGAGCTGAGAGTCGTACCCCAGTTAGGAAAGCAGCTGTGCGCCTGAAATGAATGAGAACTTCCTCGGGTCAGCGGTACTCAGAAAACGGGAGGAAACTGCAACAAGTCTGGCGATGCAGGTGGTGACTTCTGTCCTGCGGGACCGTAGATGAGACAAGCCTAAACCGCTATTCCGAGTGGAACCCGAAGCACAGAGTTACGGTGTGCTACTCGTGTAGCACCTCACAGACGGGACAGCAAGAAAACAAGACCGGAGGAAAACCTTTGTGCGGGGGATTTTAATGTCAACGCCGCATGTATCAGTCAAAAGCAGCATCTGAAACTGGCAACTGCTTAATTCATGGTCAGGTCTCGTAAGTTCCTGGCACAGTTTGAACTGGCAATGAATTTTATCCAGAATTTATTTATGACTGTTCCAGGCAATCAGTCAACCTGCGAGAAAGGGAAGGATTGTCACATCTTCTGCTTTATGGTTATGACATCATTTTTATATATTCCCACTCTCCTCTTTCGTTTAGTTTGTAGATATTAAATGTTTTTATGCTACTATTCCAACATCATTATTTGTGTTCCTGTCATTTGGCCAATTTTGACCAGAGCTGCATCAGAACGCCGATAAAAAGCACTCGGCATTTTCCAAAAGGCATTCAGTAAAGCAGAGAAATTATCCGGAAATTTTAGACTGCTTTGTTCTACACAGCTGGATGGGATGATAGATGTAACCACATATACTGATTTTTTCTTTCAAATGTCCTTATCTTGAAAAAAGTAAAAATTAAAATCTGAAAATAATTTTAAACTAGTGAGCGAGATTTATCCTGCAGATCCCTTTTGCTTTGCCAGTGGCAGCATTTACCGGTCAGTTAGTAAAACAGCTTGAAGTACCAAACAGCCCAGGAATATTCAGCTTTCTGGGCTGCTCAGACCGCCTGACTGTAGGTGTGGACTGCAGACTGCATCTCTTCCCTTCTTTTTAACAAACAACCCTTGTTGTGCCATCAGGAATTTTCAAATAAAGAAAAAGCAACTCTGACATCAAACGCCAACGGACACGGATCTTATCTCCATAAAAAGAGCAACCACCTTCTAGGAGATCACACACAGCTCAGCCAAACCACCTTTTAACTACGAGCAGAAGCAGCCTGAGGAAAGACACGCATTGAGGAAAGACTATGGCCAACACTGGCTGTTGCTCCCAAAGCAACTCATCCAGCCCCAATGCAGACTTTTGGTAACGACTTCTTGTATTTGCAGTTTTTAACCAGCGTTACAACTACAAAATGCGAATCGTGAAGGCAGAGTATTCCAGGAAAGAACAAATAACACGGTTAAATATAAAGGAGTACTTTAATTCCTAGTACTTCCCTGACCTTTTCCAAGAGTTACATCCATATCTCGCTTTAGGAAGAAACGCAGCCACCTATCATGTGAAATATATTTACATTCAGGGCTGAATAAATACCATCACTGACGGTGAACTTCGGAAAGGTTTAGTCAAATTGATTTTGGACAAGTCTGCTCTCCTTCGCCGTACGTACCTTAGTGAATGAGAGCCACGAGCTCAAGTTAATTCTCACATGCTCTTTCTCAGCAAAGGCCAGAACAGGGACTATGCCTGTACAGAGCTTTACCAGATACAAGGGAAAACAAAGAGCAGCACACGTTCTGGTAACGTGATTAACGTTCTCTAAATCAAAACACAATTAACACCCTGTGCCGCTATCCATCAGCTACTACACACCCCTCTCAGGACAGGGATGCCCAACAGCAGCAGGACTGACGGAATCAGAGTACAAAACCGGGAACTTACGGAGAGCAGTATTTGGATAGCGCTGTGAATGACCTCCAGGTACTGGAAATCAATGATGCAGCCTGTCACGGAGACGTAGGAGTAGTCCTCTAGGATGCCAGGAGCAGAAGGACGCACCACCCTCCGTATGCAGCCGGGCCCGTGTTCCCGCCACCAAGAGCGGTGCATTGAGATGTTAAAGGTCATGAGATCGGTTTCCTAGAAAGGGAAATGAAAGATAAAGCACGGTAAAGCAAGGGAAATAAGAGATGCTTTTGATTGTTATAAGGAAAATGAAACAAGTAGCTTTCCTTCCCCTCACCCCAGGGATTTTAACATGGGAGGAGGCCATTAAAGGGGAGAGAGGAAACTGCAAACATTTATCATTTATTTTGTTATTGTGCACAGGAGCTTCTGTCCGGCAGAAGAACCGTTGTACCAGTCCAAAACACAGCGCACACCCTGCGTCTCCACAGACTTACAACCTGAAAAGCAATTTCGTTGTTCATTGACTAGAACATCCCTTAAGAACTAACTGTTTTAACAGGCAAAAAAGACAGTTTTACCCCATGGTACTGGAGATGACTTAAACCAAACCATATTTATTGAAATTGTTAACTATAAATTATAGCTATTATTAAGTAGGACCACAGCTAGGTGGACCGTTCTGGCTGTCAAACATCCAAACGAGAAGCCGTCTCCAGGCAAGCACCCTGCTCCCTTCTCCCCGCTCTGCCCCCATCCACACGACCATCTTCTCAGTGCAGCGACGAAACCTGCCTCTGTGAGCTGATCTGGGTTTAAACACGAGCAATGACTTCTCTTCGCCATTCGCATTTCAGGGCTGCTGGTGATGCAGAGAGAGAAGGAAACAGCAACATTATTGCTAAAATTCTTTGATTAAACCCAAAAGAGATCTCATCACAGCACTTGCTGCTATTTGAAAAAACGTTATTATTCAGCAGTTACGGATAAAGGCTGGGAGAAGAGCTTTTCGTCATTACTCTTCTCTACCTGAGTCCTCAGAGCAGGTAAAGGCAGATGATGATGGTCCAGCAAAGATCGGGTTTAGAAATGCAAAGGAAACCACCTGGTGCTTCAGCCTGACCTCTAAAGCCCCCCTTCACAAACCGGCAGAGGGAAGCTGTTCGAGCTGATAAATGCTAAGCTGCCAATCAATAAAAGAACGCCTGACAAAAATCAATTTCTTTAATGGCGCACTCCTAACTTCGTGGCGATTCCTAATCCATAAAGCAAGTGGAATGCACCAGATGTTAAAAATTAACCCGTATCTTTCTCGTACTTTAGAGAAGTTTAGAAAATCCAAACCCTTTTTGCTGGGGTGCACAGGCTTTAAATACCGGTGAAGTCCTGCGAGTGCTTTTGCAACTCAGTGCTTGGGAACCCTGTGCACGGTGGAGAAGCTGCTGCCCACGGGGCTTATTCTCGGCTGAAAGTTTAGAATTCTTTCAGAAAGCAGAGGCAGATACTTGAAGGTTTTCAATAGATCATGTACCAACGATCACTTTCCGATGTCACGAGCCATCATTCAGCAAACGTGTATAAAAGGCTTTATCTTCAGCAGGTGATGTAATGTCACCGCTTATTTCTTACAGAACAATGATGCCACTTCATAGCAAGAGACTCAGTGTCAGGCTCTACACAAGAGACATCAGGAGTCTCTTAGGAATCCATTTAACAATTGAAATTTCAGTCAGGGATGAAAAACTGCTGCATTCTGAGCTTCAAACTCATAACATAGATCTTGATCTTAATTCCATACGTTACCAGGTGAACTGTCCTTCCTCAGCTGGTAACTCTCAGATGCCACACATGAATAGTGGGTAGAACACAAATAAATAACAAGACTTCCAGGAAAATCACGTGGGACTTACGGAAGTGACACCAGGGTGATTCTATGCCCTGTCCCCTCTTTTCCAGCCAGCACTGAAGCACTGCTCCAGCCTGCGGTAAGAAGTTTGCTCCTGAGCGTAGGATCAGCCCAGTAACCGCACTTCCGTTGCTGCAGAGTCCCATGTAACTGTCAACAGCTTTGCAAGCTTTTAAACTAGATGTGGGATTTGCGTTGGCTGCCAGCTGAAGGATTAATTCTGATCATTATTGCAAATCATTGCTATGGCAGGTATTTTCTTTTAGGTGAGGTGTAATCCCTTTAAGTCCCAATAATACTGTTTTCTAAGTGCTTGGAGATAACGTTTAATTTCATTAGATTGGCTTAAATTCTACATTTGGTTTCAAGTGGGTATTGTCTATTGGGTAGGGCTTTGACCAACCTGATCTAGTGAAAGATGACAGGGAGGGTGGTCTAGATGATCTTTCAAGGTCCTTTCTGACCCAATCCATTCTGTAATTTTATGATTCTGTGCTTAGGTGGTGAATCCAGATGAATTTTGACAGACAGTAGCACACCACAGTTTATTTTAAAACTAAAGAGCAACAATAAGGTTGACGTTCCTTTCATTTATTTGTGTATACTTTATCTGCAGTGCCTATAACACCACCACAAAAAAATTAAAACTAAAAACCACCAGATGTGAAGAAAAAAACGACACTAAAACTCCAGGAAAATACCAACTCACCAAGATTGCCTTGCATAACAAACAAATACAACGCTGCGACATGATTAAGCACTGCAGAAATATTTTTTCCCACTGCCTATTTCTCTTTATGACATGCTATTGTGTGGCTTTTTCATTCCTTGTTAGTATATGAAAACGAGACTCTTAGGAAAACTGTAAGAGTCTGGGTGCGATGGAGGAGAAGCACTTTTGCCTCCTCAAGACACCAGTCGACAGGAAATTTCTCAGAAAGCTGCAAGAGCATGAAGGTCTGGCAAGGCGTGATGACGTTGGAGATCCTGGCTGTATTGTTGCGTTGTGGCACCCATCCTTCCTAACCCTTTATGACAGCGACGCATACTGTAATGCTCATTGTCAATAACCATTAATGAGGCTGAGGTAATGAGGATTCTCATCCCATTTCCGACGAGTAACAAGGATGCTCTAGTTCTGACTTGCTACCCAGTTTCTACCGGTGAGGAGGAAAGATTTTCGCATAAACACCTGGTCAAGAGGTAATAAAAGACATTTATCCTCATTAGATACAGGCGATGTGCTCCAGCATGACCAAACCCTGCTCTAGCTGTAGATGGATACTCTGAAGCACAAGCATTAGCTGGTAGCCAAAGAGCTCCGTTAGCAGCATAACCTTAGTTTTCCACCCAGTTATTTCCTGAAACCACAGGTTCTGAGCCTGGTTATGCTCCATCTTCTCTCGCCTCTACTGAGCAAATTGGTTCTGAAGGCCTGGGCAGGTAATACTGAGTAAGTCCATCGGCAAACAGGGAAACTTGTGTCTCTAGCTCCCACACGCTCTCGAGTGGGATGATAATTTCTGAATGCTGACTATTCAGTCAATTTTTTTTTCTGTCTGTGTTGAATTTGGACTCGTTTCAGTGTTGAAATGCCAATGAGGGCTGGATTTCTACACGTAAAGCGGACACGTCTGTCCTGGCTTGATCACGCCAAAACTGTTCGTTCTTCTGTACTTCTCTGTCTTCCGTACCATGGGCACCTTAATGTGACAAACACGGAAAAACCAACCCTTTCCTGGGGTTTTAGCTCTCATGTTACTACAAAACGTATGTAAATAGGAGACACAGTTTGTGCCAGAAGCCCACATAATCCAGTACGCGGAGCAGATGCAACGTAGCCTCCAGCCAAAACAGGATGCAACTTCGTTATTATCCAAATAACTGTATTTTGCGCACAGTGGTTGTGAACAAAGACAAAGCGTGGGGATAAAGGCACAATTAACAACACAATGTCGCAATAACGGTATAGTTAATTTTCATAATTTCCCTCATTTCCGGCGGGCTCCGGGCTCTGTCTTTCTGTCCCACCTCCACGAACACCGTAACTTCTCTTGCTACATAAGGAGATAAAAGCTACGCTGGAGATGAATGTGCAAGAGTGTGGCTCCTAAATTTCAAGGTCTGCACCAGACTCGAATGACATTAAAAAGCACCATAAAAAGACTTTACAAAACTCTCTTGAATGTTAAAATTTCTGACAAGAAAAATAACTCCCTCTTTTGAGACTAACCAGAATGTTCCCACCTGCATCCAGGAACACTTTTAAAGATTAATAGGCCAGTTTAAGCAACTGCTGTTGTGTTCTCTGCTTTGCTTGCTCGAAGCAGTGCAATTGCTCACGAAATTGCCAACTCTTGTTGTTTTATGGCGAGTCTGGTTATGTTCAGCATTTTTGTTAAAGCCTCCATTCCCAGGGCCACGAGATTACAGTAAGAAGTTTGACTTGTTCCGAGAAAGTGAGCTGAAGAGTAAAAGCTTCAAAAATCATGAGCCCTACTGCCAGGCACACCCAGTCCAGGCTGTAACTTGCATTATTTGCTGCTTTTTTTTAACACTGGGTGCCTGGAATTGCCACGGGAAGCACCTGCATCACCAGATCCCATCATGGCTATCAAGGGCACTACCTGCCAAAGTCCCCATCAGCGACAGTCACGGATCTGTCAGCTACAGGAAAGGATCAACTGGGGTTTTTAACTGAGCAAAGAGAATGTCTTAAGTGCACCGTAGAAGTCAGAGGTCGTAAGCTTTACTCCATTTTATTGTTACGTAAATCAAACGGCGTGATTTCTCGGATCTTCTGCCAGAAGATCCTGCTTTTTATTTAGAGTGTGCGCAAAGGGCAACCAGAGAGCTGTGCTGATCCACTGCCCCTTTGGAGTGAACTCCTGCACAGCTCACTGAAAAAAGCCGTCTGCCGCCGACAGATCGCCAGGCAGTGAGGACCTGCACTGCTGAGCCCTTCTGAAGACTCACGATACTCAGCGAGACGAGATGCAATAAGCAGCACACGCAGATTGAACTGCTGGGGTCTGTTTGCTTACTATTTTCATTCCGGTGAAGCACAAGATGCTTCTAGAATTATGTACTTCCTCCTCATGACACTTCTGTTCCTTTATCCCTTGTCTGTGACATCAGGTCATCGCATCTTTGCCGGTCCCTCAAGTTCTGTGGTGCTGTTTGCCGATGACCTTGGCTCAAGCAGAACAATCCTTCAAGCTCAGGCCTCGCCTGCATTCTGCTGGAGCCATGACAGTCCTCAGAGTCAGTCTGATACACTGTTTTAAAACAGCAACGACAGTCCCTACAGCAAACTTAAGGTCAGACAATTAAACTTGAAATCCTCCCTTTCCTAGCAGAAGCGAAGCACGAATGGCCATGGAGAAGAGAATCTGCTGTAGCAGAACTCGGTTAATAGGATTTATTTAATTATTCATTTCAGATTGACTATAGGCATTAGACCACGTTTTAGGTTCCTCAAAACCTTTCATGGATTTATGTAAATATATACATACACACATACTGCATGTTTTATTTATGGATACACAGCATGCATATATGTATATATTTACATAAATAT